>NC_054054.1:60331717-60634747 GCF_017639655.2 Falco naumanni
GCCAGCAGGTCAAGGGAGGTGATTCTGCCCCTCTACTCCACCCTCATGGGACCCCACCTGGAGTGCTGTGTCCGGCTCTGGAGCCCTCAGCATGAAGAAGCAGCACTCAGAAAAGACATGGGCCTGTCGAAGTGGATCCAGAGGAGGGCCACAAAAATGATCAGAGGGATGGAACACCCCTCCTGTGAGGCAAGGCTGAGAGTCGAGTTGATCAGCCTGAAGAAGGGAAAGGTCTGGGGGCACCTTATTGCAGCCTTTCAATACTTAAAGGGGGCTTCTAAAAAAGATGGGAACAGGCTTTTAGTAGGGCCTGCTGTGACAGGACAAGGGGTAATGATTTTAAACTAAAAGAAGGTAGATTCAGACTAGATACAAGGAAGAAATTTTTTTATGATGACAGTGGTGAAACACTGGAACAGGTCGCTCGGAAAGGTGGTAGATGCTCCATCCCTGGAAACATTCAAGGTAAGGTTGGATGGGGCTTTGGGAAACCTTATCTAGCTGAGGATGTTCCTGCCTATTGCAGGGGGGTTGGGCTAGATGACCTTTAAAGGTCCCTTCCAACTCAAACCATTCTATGTTTCTAGAATAAATCCTACACTATTTAAAATCTTGTTTAAGACCTGGATGAGGAGAGAGAACACACCCACAACAAATCTGCAGCTGATGCTGACTGGGAAGGATAAGAAGTGAGGAGCTGATAATGCCAAACAGCAGAGCTTCAGTCCTGAAGGAAACTCAAGGACAGGGACAACAAAAATCTCACAGTTTAAACTGAAACATGCATGGTTCTATGTTTGGGAAGAATGACAGCATGTATGTATACAGGCTGGTAAATAACTCACTGAGTACCAGCCCTGCTGAAAAGCAAGCATCTGAGGGTTACTGCGGATGCCAGATTGAATATAAGACAACAGCTGCTCTTGGCGAGACTGAAGTAAATTGCACATGGTACAGTAATAGGAAGAGGTGCACCAGAAGACTGAAGGAAATTTCTAGCTCCTGGTACTTGGTCCTGATGAAGCCATATCTGGAATACATGGACAGTTCTGCATCCATCCGTATCCCAGCTCAAAAGTGATGTTTAAAACCAAAGGAAGTCCTGTGCAAGGCTGCTAAGATTGTCAGGATACCAGACCACAAGACTTAGAAAATGATGTTGAAGGAGTTGGAGCTGTTTAGTCTGGTGAAGAGGTGGTTAAGGGGAGATATAACACAGATTTTAACTGTGTGGGGAGCAGTTAAAAGATGCAGAGCCTTAGTAATGGCAATATAATAAAGATTCATCGCCACAAATTGCAGCCTGCAAGCCTCAGGCTGAACATTGGGAAAATCTGTTTTCCTAGGAGGGAAGGACACTGTGTGAGCACAATGCTGAGAAACACTATAGAAGCTCCATCCTTGGAGGTTGTCAGGACACCAGCTGAACCTGCTATGGTGTTTGTGACACTTCACACAGGAGGCTGGGATAGAGGACTTCCAAAGGTCCCTTCTACCAGTACTCGTTTGAGTCTTTGTAAGTGAAAAATTCCATTGGTAGTTAGTACCTGCACCTATTTACTGCTACAGAAGAGGTATACGCTTCTGGAAAGTGTAAAAGATATAAAGATAAAATAATGTAGAAATGGAACAAAAAATTTCTAAACAAATTAAAACCTTGCATATAAAAATCAAGGTTGAAAAAAGGAAATTATTTCATTTAGAGATGGTATGAATAAGGTGGAACATGGCAAAAACATAAAACACAGCTAATACAACAGGGGGAAAAAGTGAGTGCCAGAGATAGCTGTCTTATATGAAAATGAGAGGAGCAAAAGTAAAATTAAAACTTGAGAGAGAAAGAGAGTCTCTCTACACAACTAAATTGTAGAACTCCATGCCACAATTCAACATAAGACCCCTATGATTCAAAATATAAACCCATTTTTAAGTAACAGCAATTTGCAGGAGGGGAAAAAGCCAGTTAGGATTTCAGTAACTGAGCATTCACTAATAAACTTTCTGAAATACTTCCTGCAACCAGTGCCGGCCACTGTCAGGATGTAGGGCAAGGCAGTTCACTGGTGAACCTGGAGAAGGCTTTGAACAGTGGAAAGGCTCACACACACAAAAGACAGCTTTGAAGCAGCTTCTACCTTTAAAATGTTGACAGCACTGAAGTACCTATGTGACAAGACTCTGGAGTTTGATCTTTCATTTTTCCCATAATAATACATCAAGTGAAAATACGATTTATTCTACTACGCCTTCTGAAGTCCAGCTGTTTAAATTATGTGCTTCTACCTCCAAAACAATACATTATTACTGCCAAGTGCTATTTATCATTGCAGATGTTAAATTCTTAGTGGTATTAATTGTTTATAGGGCAAAGCTAACTCAACTATTAATATGTAAAATAAGGATACAAAGTCTTCTTTGATGGATATCCTCTGAAATTTAAAAGTGTCATAAATCTTCCAGTTGTGTATCTTTCCAGTTTAAACCCATCAAATTATATGAATTTATCAGAAATTCTTTGTGCTGTTCAGTTTAAGTAAGCCATCTATTCACTAGGTAATTCAACATGCTTTGCATCAAGATTAGATATTTGCAATTTGCAATGAGAATTTTCTATGGTAACATTATAATCCTCGGTTTTAAGTTCACTTTGCAGCAAATAGGAATAACCACCGGCTGTGGTGGTAGATTTTGAAGTGAACAGCACACTATGCTTGCAAGTATATACAAGACTCAAAAAAAAAAAAAAATTCCATCCAGGTAACAATGCATCAAAATTCTTTTCATAGGTATATGAATGACATTATTTAATTAAAAAAGATTGGTTTCCTACAGTATTTGACATTCCAAACCATAATAGACAGAGACTGCAAAAAATGAAAATCAGACTGGCTGGTACACTAGGCCAAATGTCAGGTTAAAGTTTAAATAATTCTAGAGGATGTTCTCTTCTTTAAATAAGCAGAAGTATTTTCAGGTACAAAAATTCTATCTAGTAATGAACATTTAGCTTTAGCAGCAATTATAATCTAGGGTATTATATTTTTAAAACAAGAAATCCTAGGGAAGAAAAAAGGAACCCAAATTTATCCAAAGGCTATTAAAATTATTGTTGTCTTATATTTATAAACTTCATATTATATATGTATTAGTATATAATACTTCTGTAAGTATGCACGATCATTTTTTTTTAAAATTACTTCTAAATGCCCTAATTTCTAATTATAAACTATAAATAAATTTCTAAAATAAAAATTTCCTGGTTATAAATAACTACGGAGTCAAAAATAAGTGAACAGACTTCGAATCAGGGGTGAACAAATTCACCCAAGCATCCAACAAAAATGTAATGATAGCACTGCATAAATTAACCCAGCAGATTTCATGGGAAGGGGGCAACAAATCAGGAAATAAGTTGACCATGAATTATTTTATAGGAAAAGACTGTTATTTCAGAGGTTTAGTTGGAAGTGGAAAGAGCAGTGTGGCACTCCAATTGTGCAGTCATTTTAACATGATGACTATACATTCCCTTGATGTAATATATCTGATTCTTCCGTATTAGTCATTTTAAGGAGTTGTGTTATGCAAAGCAGGTGCTTAAATTATGTCACTTAACAGATGGAAACAACAACGTAAGGAGTTTGTAGCTATAATTTCATCTGAAGAGTGACATCAGCAGTTGGGAGAAATTTGTTCGTTTCTACATGAAGGCAAGGGATAAAATTTTCTCAGACTAACATGACAGTTGTTCTTTTTTTAATGGGGCCATGGTTATGAGAAAATTTGGGCAATAAAAACCAGTTAAAAACAATAAAGTATTTCCACAATAAATGATTTCAACACAGTACTGAGAGTTCAGGGAATTCAAATTGCTAATTTCTCAATTAAAAAGTAAAACTTTCAGAAATGGCATAGTCAGTATATTTATAGAAGTATTGATAGGTTTTTTCCTTGTCAAAAGAGCTCACACTGGCCTTGCATAAATACCTTTAATGGCATTCACTTTCTTGATGAGATGGAAAGTTATCTCAAAGCTTTCAATAAGTGAGACAGTATATCTAAAGAACAAATGTCCCCCTTAAAATGAGGAATAAATTGAGCTCATTAAGTATTTCATTTTAAACCTCATTTTCAAACCACTGCACATGTACACAGTTGTGCCTTAAAGTTCTTTTCAGCTTATTGTTCTCCTTTTGGAAGAAAAAAGCAAGAAATGCCCCAGTATTCCTCTTGGGGAATCAGCCCAAATTAAACTCGAAGTCAATTGAGTGTGTATGTGCGTGTGTTTGAAGGGTAAGGTTTTTCATTTGTTTTTGGGTTTTGGAGAGTTGGGGCATTTGGTGGTTTTTGGAGTTTGGTTTGGGGTTTTGTTTGTTTATTTCTAAATAGGTTCCATGATCACACCAGGTCTCTTGATCTGCTATATCAGGATATCCATTCTGATTTTTAACTCATTTCTAAAGGCTTTCCTTCAAGATAACATCTCTCAACATGTTGCACAGTCAATGGTTCTTGTCCCTAGTTAAATAACTTCCATTTCAAGTTGGTTTGTTTTGTGGGGTTTGTTCATGTTATCATGGCATTTACATGAATGTTTGATCTATATCATGTTATAATGTATGGTTAGCAATTTGTTGTCCTCAATAATTTTCACACATCCAATGTCTATGTTATGTCCTATGTGCAGCTATCACCTCTCAATAATAATGTCTGGAATCAACTCTAGGTCACCAAAAAACTATTAATTATGAAATCACCTGAGAGATTATGACATCCATTTATGCTTCAAGACTGAAAAGCCAGTTTTTAAACTTGCAAATGCATCTCTTACTGTTTCATTTTATATTTAATAAGAAAGGGTAATATAAAATTATGTCAAAAGCCTTAAAATGCATTAATTGCCACTACTACTTTACCAAACAGTATATAATTAATTTATAAAGGCTATAAAATGGATGCATGTGTAGGTAAAATTTCGTCTTAAATACTAATTCCAATAGAGACACATTATTCTTAGAACCTATGGTCAGAAGGTAGCTTAAGTCTGTGGATGCAGCAAAGAGGCAACATAAAGATTTAAAGAGCATTCTTTTGCAGAAACGTAAGTGTCCAGGCATGTAGCGGTACAGCCCTAGCATTTATATAGCCTGTGCTATGAATGCTAAATGCCTGGCTAGAGAATAATTGCAGTAATGCCTTGGTCAAGCCTCTGGAATTTTCCTTGCAGCACCAGACATACCATGAACATGGAGGAGAAGATCCAGTGCTTAACTGAGTGCAGGGATAATTAGTGTGATCCAAACAAGAGAGAAGAGAACATCAGCTTTCTAACACATAACTGATTACGTGCCTAGCATAACTCTCATGTAAATTCCAGTCTCCCTTTCTGTACTGAAGCTACTTTAAGTAACTAACACAGTATTACTTACTTTCATTTTGTCTTCTCAAAAGAAAAAAAAAAAAAAACAACTTCAATATTTACTAAAATTTTCATCACAGGAGAAATTTAACATATTGAAAGGATTTGTAGTTAAAAATTTTGCAGTGTTATTACAGTGCTTTGAGAAAATTCTATACTGCAAAACTAGATGAAATATTTTTGAGCTGGAAAGCCATTACATTATTTTCTGTTTGTATTATATCACTGTAACTTACCTGAAGCATGGAAAATGTGAACACTGATCATATTCACTAGTTTCCAACATTTTCTTTTTTTATGTTAAATGCCTGTGTTTATTCGTAACAAAATGAAGAAACAAAACCTCCAAAGAACAGTATGATATACATACATAATGCACCACATAATTTTATATATATATATATCTGTAAACAACATGGATGGAAACCAGGCATCCCTACCTTATGGAAACATGACATTTTGAAATGTTCTCTTTTATGAAAAAAAATTAAGAGCTTTTAAAGGTCCCTCCCAACAATACTAGCACTTTTTACTGTTATTATAACTGCTAGTTTTACTTCTCATACCAGGGACTAAAGTGAAAAATCGCCTCACCCTCAAATAGCTGGTATTTCTGTAAGTGAGGGGCTTCATGTGTGACAAGAGATACACTGGAGGGTAGAGTCCTGTTCTGACATTATCTCACACCCCACGTAGATAAAAATAACGTGTCATAACAGCTAAGCTAAAGATGTAACCTTTGTGTGGTCCAGTGATCACCAATACTTCCAGCTGAAGAGCCTCTACCACCTGTCAGAAGTACAAAGAAGGGGTGAACACAAGGACTCCTCTGCTCACATCATAGCATTACTGCGCCACACAGCAAAGCAGATTCAAAATGAGTGGAGATCCAGTCCTTTCCTTGGAGGGGCAGGGAGGTGTGAGTTTTAGAAATTGTTTGGGCAGTGTTTTCAGGCAATGCCCAGAAAACGTAAATGTTAGGAGCGGACTAATGAGACCCGAGTAATTTGTTCAACTCACCCCTTCCTTCTGAAATACCGATGAAGGAAGTGGTCACTAGCAAGCATTGCAGGCTGGATGTGTTGCTCTGATCAACTCTCAATATGTCAGAGTCAAAAAGCTTCGATCAGAAAAATTAAAACAAACACAAACAGAACCCAAAAGCTAGAATTATAGCTGAACAGTAACGCTATCTAAATTGTCACATTCAGTTATGGGTCCAAGAGAGTTTTTGTTTAAAAATATAGAATTATCAAAACAAAGTAAAAGAAACCCCACAAAACTTCTGAAACTGTTGTGAAAAAAACCCTCTTCACAGTGACAGGATTAACATTATAATATTCCTATAAGACGTTTCAAAAATTCAAGAGCTGCTGTACTGAGTCAGACCCAAGGCCTGTGCAGCAGCACACCCTGTCCTGCCAGCTGTCAGTAGCATTTGATTAGGAAAAGAGTAAAACAGGACTAGTACAGAGTGAGACTTTCCCAGCACTAAGGACTCTGAGGTGACCTCGATCACTGCGTTTAATGATCTCTGATGAATGTATCTTCTATTAGTTGGTCTAGGCTTTCTTTAATCTATTTATACATTTGCCCAGCTGTGATCTTCACAGTTCAAATGTGTTTAAAAGTAATTTGAAGTCATGCGTTTAATGTTTTCACTCCTGATTTTATAGCTCCTTACCTCTTCTTCCACATTCAAGAGCCATTCTTTATAAGGAAACTATTCTATGCTGTGATCCATTTCTCCAACATTTTATTCTTAAGATGCGATGAGAAGAGCTAGATGGCAGTAGGAATTTGGGTACAAATGGAGAGTAAGATAATAATATTCTCCAGGTTTTCAGGATTTTCCTGGTAAGTTCCCAGACCATGGGTTTTTATCTGACTAAGCACTGGCCTCAAGTTTTCAGAAATTATAAAAATGTAACTTGTGATAAATATAGATAGCACACTTGAAGAATACTACCTTCACCAAAATAATGATGAGTGGAAAACACAAGATCTTCCATTCTAGAAGTAAACTGGCATATTTTCGTTCTTAACAAGAATAATTTTACTCACATAATGGCAGTATCTGGAGTATTACCTTATGAATAACTGATGATTTCTGCAGTTAGACAATGCAAAACTGTAGGACATACAAAGACACCTTTGGATCTTTTCCATCTCCTTCAAATTGTAAAGAAACATTTAAAACTCTGAAGAACTTAAATACTTTTCTTGTTTTGTGGAGCTTGGGAATCTTTTTTCCTTTATCTGATGTTGAAGAGTTCTGCAAGGTAACTTGCCCCTCACACAATGAAGGAGCACATAAAGGTCTGAAGCTTTAAGTTTACCTATATAATGTTCTCTGTCCTGCAAATAAACAAACATTTTTACCCCATGAATAAGTGTTAAGTTTTCAAATAAAAGAGATCATGACATTGGGGCATTTCATAAAAACAGAAAAAAGTTAAATTAGTCAAGATTTTTTAAAAAAACACCTCAATAAACATGCTTGTAATCACAAAATAAATTCATCCTACTCAATTAAATTTCTCATTACATAACTTACTAAATGCAACTAAAACCTACACTTTTCTTAGCAGGGAGCAGATATCTGCAGAGTACAGCTAAATTGTTTTTGTAGACAGTGACAAAGAACGATATATTTAGTAAAATACTTCAAAGGGAAAATATTTTCTATTCTTGAGTTCTCCTGATAATCTTCAGAAAATTATTAGTCACTATGACTCTGAAAAATCTAGGAATAGAATATCAATGCTTAGCTTTTTCACAATTAAACTTTATAAAATTTTATATTACAGATTGCAACCAACCCAAAAATCAGAGGGAGTGAATTACCCAGGACACCAGGAGGGTGAGAAAGAAGAAGACACTGAGAAGCTAATGCATGTTAGTACTGAACTTATTCCTCTTTACAGTAGCCATACATGATGCTACATTAAATTTGATGAAGCTTGTAGACAACTAAATTTAAATCTACTGCATTCATTAAGAAAAGCATTAAAATTCTCTATATAAATGAAGGATGATTATGGAATATACCTTGTTACAAGGGTGTCTACACATTTTCAGACAAAAAAAAATTACATTGTTGAAGCCAACTGTATTTAGCAAAGCAACTCCCTATTAGTTTTTATGCATCATCTGCAATGCCTATTCCAGCACAAACAAATCCAGTATCACCCAACACACAGAGGCCTTGAGGACAGACAGCACTGCAGTTCTGCATAAACTTTCCTGTCACAATCCTTCAAGGCCTGGGAAAATCAAGTTCTCACAGAAAATATACATAGGTCAGGGCATCACAGAAGTTACTGGAAGCATTTTGCTTTGCATGTAAATAAGTTTTCATAACTACAGTTTCACAATGGTTTTGATGCAGGAAATCCATTTTAATTATAATTTGTTATATATTGGTTACATTTCAAACATTTTTTCCCTACAGATTCTATTTTTCTCTAACAGTTATAAAATTTCTGCAGTGCTTAAATCTATATATCACTTATTTGCTAGAACATTGTAAATTCTGTCTGACACTGTAACAAGCTTCACACTCCCTCTGTGTAATACACTTACCTGCTTCCAGCGAGCACTGACTGCTGGGCTGGGAAGACCAGTGAAAGCTTGAAAAGTATTTCCACAGAACAAGCAACTTCACACACGTTTAACTGAGGGCTTCCAATCTGTTTTCTGTTTGTTTGGATGATTTTTTCTCTTCTCAAAACTTAAACATTACTGGGAGAGAAGAATGAGCTTCAATGCTGGAACATTAAATGCTTGTGACAAGAGAAATTTTTGAGAAGAAAATATTCTCTGTGCCTATGGGGCTACTCATATGAGAGGAGGCACTTACACTCTGCAAATGACCCCTAAGCCCTGTGATCAAGACAGAAGTTGAGGTTACTTAAATGTTTGGTGTAAGGGTCTGTTCAGAAGAAACGCACAAATTCTTTTTTCCTTTCTTCCCCCTCCTTCCCCAGGAGAACTGTGGATTGTTTATGTATGTGTCTAAAAAAAATGAACTGTCACTTTGACAGGTGGTTGTCTACTACTGACTGATCATAACACTTAAAATAAGCTACCTCTGCTTTCTTGTTATTTAAAATGGAATTATTTTGCTTAGGTAATTTATTACTTTTAAGTTTCAACAGCTAGAGGAAATTACCTCAAAAAAAAAAAAGCAAAAAAAGAAAAGCTGACAACCACCTAGTACTCTTGAACCCTGTATGTCACATATAGACACAAGTCAGACATAGCGACTGCTGCCATTGCCTCACCTTGGTTTCTTTCTCATCATCCAACACAATACCAGAAAACACAACTGGAGCTTTGACCAAATGATGCTTAGCAACTATTTTCACATTACCTTCACGGAAAACATTAAAAAAAACCAAAACCAAACAACACTAGAGTAGGAGAATAATTTGGTTGGCCACTAGAGTGGTTAGGATGGCAGAGAGTGAAACAGCTGACAACCAGATAATGGTACTTTCTGGGCTGTAGGAGATATTGTTCTGTTTAATGATCCTTGGCAGAATTTTCTTCTATAATATTTTTTTTATTTTTTTCAAATCTGTATCTGACATACCTGAGTTATTATAAAGTTAAAAAAAAACACCAACCAACCAACCAAAAAAACCCCAACAAAAAAACAAACCCAAAACCCAGCTCCCCCTAAAAATCAACCACCAAAGCAAAACCCACACAAGATATCTGTCCACACTGGTGGCTAAGATGCATGCCACCCCACTCATAGGACATTCTTGGCTTGGGAATTGTAAAGTTCATTCCCACCAGAACTTCAAAACTCTCAGTAAAACATTCCTGGGAATGTGTTCCCTATTGTGCAGTGACCACTAACACAACTAAGAATTTGACTAAATCTTGTAAAATAATAACTGATAAGGCAAGACTTTAAGGAGATAAAATAATGCAGAAATCATTCAAAGAAATAAAAACATTTTAAAAACTAGCATCCCAGGCATGGCTTTATGAAAATATATTTCTTTCAAACAGGAAGTAGTTTCATCATGTCTATGAATTATGAACACACTGATTTATTTTTACTCTGCCGGGTACCTGATTGTCTCTTCTGTGTAAAGCTGAAGTTGTGGACCCCTGTCTTCTGAAAGGAGCCACTGAAGTTAATCTACACATTCCACATAAACTAGTTTTTGCTATTCTTACGGAAATTGTTGTCTTTATTTCCCAAGCAAAAGTTAAGTATTTCTGCCTTTAAAAATAAATACATATATATGTCTTTAAATGCCCATTATAATACTTTGAATAGTAGTCTGAGTATTCTGAGAGTATAATAATATATGTCTAAGCATGTACTGTTAAAAACAGGTTATTTGCATAAATGCTTCAAAGCTAATTTTAATTCTTCCATGACTGCAGTAATAAACTACATTTGAACTCTTACTTGTGTTAAAACAGTGTCTAACACTGGTAAAAATCCAACTGTGCTTCATATTGTACAAACAGAAAATAAAAACAACTGCTATCTATAACATAAAGCTCGCAACCTAATAAATCATAGGCACTGAATACTTAACGTAACTGCAAGAAACAAATATTGAAAGAATATGAAAGCATTACTAAGAGCTTGAAATTACATATACAGAAGTTATTCATACAATGATATTTTAAATACATTAATTTAAATATTCAAATAAACAAACCTAATTACTAAGCATACTTTAACAACAGTCCCTGAAGTTACTGAGCTATTCAGCATCAGCCAGTTGTTTTCTGTGTACTGTAGCAGAAAGCAGACTCTACCACAGGGTGGGGGATTTACTACTGAACTGTAGGACTGTTTTTGCAGGAAGAGAATCATGGGGAATGGAGGAATACACATACACTGTTGTTAGCAGTGCAGAAAAAAACTGGCAGTTATTCATATACAACTTTAACTTGTGATAATGTTTCAGATAAATTCCTAATTAATTTCCAGAAATGTCACTGCTAGTGAAATCAAGTTACCACTTTTTTATTTCTAGGTTCACAGTCAGGCACAATAACTAGAAGCAAGGTGATAATCTGATCCTGCTTATATGAGGATGACTTATGCAGGACTGCAAAAGGACTAGAATTCTGTATTTGAGGGAATGAAAAAGGCATCTAATAATAATAATGAAAAAATTAATTAGTTGGGGTGTCAGGATCACAGTAGATGATCAGGAACAGATTTCAATGGATATGAAATTTTTGGTAGAGTCAAAGAACATGTAGCTCCAATGTTTAAGAAATGCGATGTGGCCCGATTCAGCATTTTACATGTGTCTTAGATGCTCTAAAGAATGAATTCCAGAAAATACTGGAATGGTAGGGAAATGTAAGGCATTAACAGAAGCCATATAGTAACAGAGCACAATTTAAAGGAATGCCACAAATCTTTGGATAGAGAGAAACAGATGAAACACAGAGATGTTGATTTTACAGCCTTTCTTCCACCCCTTCTTGCAGTCAGTGGAACACTTATCACTTTTGGGGAGAAAATCTAGACGCTTTGCATACCTGTATGTAGGTCTATAAAACTCACACTTAATACCTCAGGGAGACATGCACAAGAGAAGGGAGGGAGGAAGGGAGGGAGGAAGGGAGGGAGGGAGGGAGGGAGGAAGGGAGGGAGGGAGGGAGGAAGGGAGGGAGGGAGGGAGGGAGGAAGGGAGGGAGGGAGGGAGGGAGGGAGGGAGGGAGAAACAGATTTATTCCTACCTTTGTAGTTCAGAGCTAACATAGCCTTTTCAAGAGTACAGCTTTTCTCTTAACTATTTCTGTTCACTGCAAGCCCCTCTTGTATTAAATTGTATATTTATTTTTAACCTCTACATACGTGCCCTCACAGAAGTGTGTTGTCTTCTTAGATGACCAATTATAGTTTATACAGATCTCTGTCAGTCGTTTATACATTTGTACATCCATCCATTGCTCCTGCTATCTGGGAAGGGATCATTATTAACTTTAAACCATTTGTTACACCTTTCCCTATTCCATCTACCTTCTTTAATGTTTATCACCTCAAACACTACTCCTCACACATCCAAACTCCTCAGCAAAGTACAGTCCTTTGAAACATTACATTGGCTTTCTTAGTGACTCAGCCACTTGATAATTAACAAAGTCCCAACCAAGACTGATAATCTAGTCTAATTAAATACTCAGTGTGAACATTTCCTGATTACATTCAACTGCATTATGCAAAACTAACACTGAGCCCATACACCTATTCTTCACCTGAGCAATTCATATCAGCAGTCCTCTCCTTTATAGATTTATTTCATCCTAGCTTCACTTTCTAAAGTTTGTTATTATAAAAAGATTACTATTTTTCATAATTCTGATACATAAAACATTCAAATGCAATTGTTTTGCAGAATAAAATAAAAAATTAAGGAGAACAATGGCTGCACATGAGAACACCCCCTCCTCTCAAATCAGTGAGCCTTAGGAGGATTACCAGTTGATTTCCCTCTTATTTGGAGGGTCACCACTCTGTCACTACTTAGCTACTTGCAAAGCACAGACTAGTGCATAAATCAATACTCCACACCATTTAATTCATATAAAAACCCACCAACAACAAAAACTAACCCCACATGATTTCTCTATCCTTCACAACTTCGCTGCCCATAGCATCTATGAAGCCATAAAACTTCCACTAAATCCAGAATTCAATAATTTAACTTTCCTCTTTTTCCAAAAAGCCTAGTAAAATCAGATTTCTTCCTCCCAAAGTAAGAACATTTGAAATTTAGAGATACTGCCCTAGCGAACTTTTCAGAGCAATATCTGCATCAAATCCACAGATAAAATGCTTTGAAAATTGAAACCATACTGTTGGAGACAAAAAGACCTAAAATCAAGAGGAAAAATAAACGCTAGAAAGCTTTTGGTTGCATTTTTTTTCACCCTAGTGTTAATTTCAAGGAATTTTAGATTCATACAAGGTAAGCAAGACCAAACTAAGGGTTAAAACAAAGAAGTCATACAGTCTACAAACAATAAATATACCATTATTACTGATATTAAAAAGTTTGTGTAAACTTGAAACTTCATCAAAATAGCCAGTTTGAAATTTTAATTTCGGAAATATTCCCTGGTATCCTTACTTCTAAAGAAAATTGCTTTTCTGTCATTCAGCTGCACTTGAAAAAAAAAAAAACAAAACCACACAACAAAAAAACCCAAACCATTATTTCAAAAAAGAATGCCTTTTTACAAATTAATTTAAAAATAAAAAATCCAAAACTATGAATTAAGAAAACCTCAAAAGGAAAACACTTCTCTCCTAGAAACAAAGAAAAGGCATCCAGACATTGATGTTCTTATCTGTATTTCATCTTTCAGGTATGATTAGTACCAGAGTTAAACCCTGGTTGCTCAAATGACCTACCAATGTAAAATTAACTTGCATTATACTGTGTGAAAGAACTAAAAGCTTGTAATTCTTCCTTCCTCCTTGTAAAGCAACAGGAATAATCTGGTCCACGGTTATTTATCACAGCTTGTACAGAAAAGCTACAGAAGCATTGGGAAAGGGACCTAAGTAGCTTTTTTTTTTTTTTTTTTTTGTTGTTAGAGTTAATTCTTAATTCTAAACAAGTGCAATTATGGCAATATGTACTGTTGCAATAAAATGGAATTAGTTTGTGCAGGTATTTATCTTCTGATGGTTTTTACTTTTACGTTCTAGCTTTAGGCCCTTATTTTAGGACCTAGCAAGTAAGAAAGCATTACTTTCTCTAGAATCAGGCTGGCATCCTCCACTTTCAACCACTTCTCCAAATCCATTTCATGCCACTCCTCATAGAGCCACAGGATGTTTACATATATAGAAACAAACATTACCTCCAGCATAATTCTGTTGTCACAAATTATAAATTAATGCCTGTACACTGCACGGTACCTAGATATCTGTGTATTGAAAAAATGATCTTTTATACTTTGTGAACACTTGATACAGATTTGAATGAAAATAATGTTTTGAAAGTTAAAAAAAGAAAAAACCTTCCAACAAACAAACAAAAAATTCAAAACCAAAACCAAGCACACAAAAAACCCCAAGCCCCAACCTCTTGTTGCTCTTAAGTCTTCTATGCTTTAACCACTGTTCTACCAAGCTAATGCAAGCAAAGCTGTAAAATACAGTGAAGTATAGGAGAAGGATACATGTCACACCTTGACTGCAAGAAACATCCTAGTATAAATGTTCTATCACCCAGAAAATAAGTAAATTTAGAGAATACCTGAGGAGCAGATAAATTAATTACTGTTATAAATGCTCATCAAAGCATCAGACAATATCTTTTATCAACACTATTAAATAGGCCTTCATGGTATATTTTACAGTACAATAAAAGGTGTTTTCAATCTGGTAAACAAAAAAATTCCATAATTTAATCCCTGGATAACCTAGAACAAACAACGTTTCTTGTCTGTAAATGCAACCATCCTAAACCCTTCCTTAATGTTAATTTTGTAACACAATTAAAATATTGCAAATATAACATTTAAAATACTTGATTAGAAGTCATATGTAATGGGAAATTTGTACTCAAAGCTCAACCTTTGCATAAAGACAGAGAAGCAAAAAGAAACATCAGTCATCACAAGATTTATAACACAGTGAAATGTGGACTTTAAAACCAGCTATGTGTAAAATGCTAATGGATTCAGTTTTTTATATGATCTGAAGTAGTTTCATTCTTTTTGACATGATGTTAACTGTTCTTGCTTCTCTCTTTCATTGTATATCAGGTGAGATAATCTTTGCTCAATTATTAAAGTCAGCAAACACATTATAGAAAATAATTTGGAATGAAGGGGCATTGTATATGTGCCTGTGATTACAAAAACAGTATTTTAGAAAAGTACCACAAAAAAAATATATCTTACTATCAAGATGATGAATTCAGCTAATTTGGATAACAGTACATTCATAGCAGCTCAGTGAAGGTGTTTCCAAGAATGTCTATCAGAGGTTTGTGCACAAAATTCGATGCCCATCAAGAAGGAACAAAACCTTTCAGCTACGTTTATGCTTGCTTAGTTCCCAAGGGCATTTTTAGGCCTCCCTAATTAAGGCAATGCTGTACTAGTGCTCCTGCAGTTGCAGGTAATTGGCAATCACTACCAGCAGGGTTCTGATGAGGATTTACTTTGTCAAGGTAAAAAAACAAAACAAAAACAAAACACAAACTCAAACCACAACTAACAACAACAATGAAAAAACCCAACTGCAAAACAGTAAACTTGGTTTTTTTCTTTTATTTCTCTAGGTCTAATCCTACAGACAGTCATAATGAATTCCAATTTAGCTTAAGATTCTACTTGGTGAGTTATTCTGTCATTCGGTTACATGAAAAATTCAAAGAACCCAGCCATCAAAACAGGGATTTCTCATAGCTGCAAAATACTCAGTCTTAACGGTACATGTTAAATTTTAAACAGAAGATATATGTTGTTTTACAAACACTGATAATAAAGACAGAGGGGAAAAAAATGGAAAAAGAAAATCACAGGACACAATTAATTTTACCTGAAATCTGAAATGTATACTGAATGTTACATATAGAGAAAGAATTGTTACATGTAATGTGATGCTGCATAGTCCTTAAAAATGTCAAATAACTAGTATACAAAGTGGGAAGCCTAAACTCACCAGTTAGGTCTCCCAGGCCTCTCTGCTTAGGGAAACAGTTCAAAGAGGAAAGCTACCAGCAGTGGATGAGGACTGAAGCGACTCATTGAGAGAACTCAGCTGAAGGGACCCAACGGGTTGAACCTGAGGGTGCTCAGAAAACTGGCTGATGTACCTGCAAGGCCCCGCTCTATCATCTTTGAAAGTCACGGAGATCAAGGAAGGCTCCCCAAAAACTGAAGAAAGACAAATGTTACAGCAATCTTCAAAAGAGGCCAAAAGTACAATCCAAGAATGCAGATGGGTGGATAACTATGTGAGCAGAATTGGGCTGGATAGCCAGACTCACAAGGTAGTGATTAATGGTCATGTGCTGTCTGGAGACTGGTGACAAGTGGAGTACCACAGGAACCTCTTGTGCTCAGTATCTTTATCAGTGACTTGGAAGAGGCAATAAAGATGGCTTATCAAGACATTTTACAGAGCTAAAATTAATCTGATCCAGTCTTAAAGCTGAACAAGCTCTGAAATTCTGTCTATAACTTGTATGTGGATATATAAGTGTGTGCCTTTATGTGTATGTCCCTAAACCACTAATGATTTCAAATTAATGTCTTTCACATGTTCTTTTATAGTAGCTACCCCAAGAACAATCAACCTAATGAAGAGTTTAATCATGTTTAAGTCAGCCATGATGAAAGACCACTGGACTTCTAAGACTTCTGCTGAGGAGCTGGAAGATGTAACAATTCTTTTTGCCTTCTATATAACTCTTTAAAAGACCCCAACTATACCACTGTGGAACATTATACTTTGTAGTTACAAAAAAGGAGTAAAATCATAAAGAGGTATTTATGGAATTGTTTTGCATAAAAGGTCTTGTACACTTCTACAGGTCATATAGGTATGGTGCTGTATGCTACCCTTCCTTCCTGTTTTTGTTATCATGAATCATACCTTCATCTAATCCTTCAAGCTTTACCTGTGTGAATTGCAGGAACTATTCACTCAGTGTGCAGAAATGTCTTATGTGGCCTTCCTGGTTGGTTAGTACTAATAGACTAAGTTTTAATATCAAATGCAATTATTTCAGTTAGTAGTTTATAAACACAGAAAATATAAAAGGAATCTTACTTGTTCAAATCTTTAACCACATAATACATTATTTTTAACAGCTACATCTGCATACTAAGTATACATCTCTATAGTCATTACATCTTGTGCATTAAATAAGCAAAACAAGATGAATGATACAGAATTAAAATACTTCACAGAACTTATTCATTCCCAAGTAATTAAGTAAAAAAATATATATGATTATTAAATGTTTTTCGAGAAATAATTCCCCTAGCTTCACACTATAAAAATATATGTATTTTATACCAAATACACTACCAAATGAGCACCTCTGCTCTGTATCCACCTATCATTACAACCACTACACTTTAAACAGCACAGGTGAATTATGTAGATGATGCCTCTGCATCCAATAAGGGGCTAAGAGGTAAATAAAGGAATTAATGATAGATGTAATTTTTGTAAGCCCTTACCCAGAAGCTGTTTGACAAAATTATTTCCTACAGCAGCAGGTGAATAAATAACTTATCTACTTTATTTTTAGAGTTTTTATTTTTCTGTGACAACATGCAACCACAAGATGAGTAGGTATGAATTTAGAGTATTTAGTTCAGGACTTCGATAACACAGCTGACAACAAGTCTAACATTTATGTTTTCATTAGAAGTGAAACAATTCATTTCTCAAAATAAATCACTGCATGTTAGGCTTTCACAATTTTGATAACATGAAACACTTTTTAAATTGAAATATTTGACCACAGATTTCAAATCGAGAATATTTCACTACTGAGGCATTGTTAGAGAAACAAACAAAATTACAGAATCATTCATAATTGGTATTATTTCTAATAAAATATGTTTTTATAGTGAAGTTGTGATGGGTTGACCCTGGCTCGATGCGAAGTGCCCACCGAAGCTGCTTTATCACTTTCCCTCCTCACTTGGACAGGGAAGAGAAGATATAGCAAAAGGCTCATGGGTCAAGATAAGGACAGGGAAAGATCACTCAGCAATTACCATCACAGGAAAAACAGACTTGATTTGGGAAAATTAATTTATCACCAATCAAATTAGAGTAGCATAATAAGAAATAAAAACATATCTTAAGAACATCTTGTCCCTAACCCTCCCTGTTTCCCTTGCTTAACTTTATTCCTGATTTTCTCTGCCTCCTCCCCACAAGCAGCACAGAGGAACAGGGAATGAAGGGTAGTGGTTAGTTCATCACATGTTGTTTCTGCTACTCCTTCCACCTCAATGGGAGGACTCCTCACACTCTGCCCCTAATCCATCCTGGGGTCTCTCTCACAGGATACAGTCCTCCACAACCTTCTCCAACATGAGTCCTTCCCATGGGCTGCAGTTTTTCACACACTGCTCCAGTGTGGGTCCCTTCCACAGGGTGCAGTCCTTCAGAAACAGACTGCTCCAGTGCGGGTCATCCATGGGGTCACAAGTTCTGCCAAAAAACTTGCTCCAGCATAGGATCCTTTCTCTACACAGGTCCTGCCAAAAGCCTGCTCCAACACAGGCTTCCCACAGGGTAACACTCTCATTTGGGCATCCCCCTGCTCTACTGTGGTGTCCTCCACGGGCTGCAGGTGGATATCTGCTCCACTGTTAACCTCCATGGGATGCAGGGGAATCTCTGCTCTGGCACCTGGAGCACCTCCTGCCCCTCTTTCTTCACCGACCTTGCTGTCTGCTGAGTGTTTGCTCTTACATGTTCTCACTCTCAGATGCAGATGCACAGGTATTTTTCCCCTTCTTAAATGTGTTATCCCAGAGGCACTACCACCATTGCCAATGAGCTTGACCTTGGAGCTGGCCAGCATTGACCCTATCAGACATGGGGGAAGCTTCTAGCAGCTTCTCGCAGGATCCACCCCTGTAGCCCCCCCCCCACCAAAACCTTGCCATGCAAACCTATACAGAAGTAAAAATACTTTAAGATGGGAAACCAGTTTCTTTTAAATGTTCATCTCAAAGGTGAAAACTTCCTTCAGACTCTTCATGGTAGAAGAGAGAGAGAGGAACCTGTCAAGTTTTGGGAGCTAAAATATTGTCTCTTTATTCTTTACATGAAATTCATAGTGTAAAGGTCAACAGAAACTCAAGAAGAAATGCATTGGTGAATTGAAAAGAAAGTTTAGGGAAGTGACAAACTTTTAAAGGATTAGGAAAAATGCTACAAAACTTTATACTTTATTTTGAAAGATTCGAGAAGCTCTGTCATTAAAGTTACAGGCAGGTGTCAAAGTTAAGGGGGTACAATCTGAAAGAAAACACCCATTACATGGAAGAAAAATTCTGTAACCATGCTGCTCCGCTACCTAGTATCTAAAAATAAAAGCAAGGTACCATATGGATAAAATGAATGTACTTCCTTGCTATGTAGTACATAGGAAGTTAAGACTAAATGACCGCAGTGGATCTTTTACCAGCTGTGTGATGATTTCCCTCTCCTCCTTTTTTTTTTTTTTTAATTACAGTACTGCTTGGAGAAGCTAATCACATTAGAGTGATTACGATAGCTGCTACACAGACATAAAAAACAACACTACTTTTGATGTTTGTAAATTAACACAACAGGAAAGAATGATTACAATGAGCTAACAGTGAAATATCTCTTTACTGACTAGTTAAACAGAGATGTCTTGGCTGACAGCCACTTTAGGGAGCTGAGAAAAACCATACCTCTCTAAGCAATAACCCCATTTTTGTGTAGGTTCATTTATAGAAAAAGTGCTATAAAATAGCCAAATTGTCAGAATATTCTGTTTAACTAAACCCCTCTGAAAGGTGCATTGAAGAGCAGGTTAACAAAAGAGGTAACGTTGATTGGATTTTTCTGACCAAAGTGGAAGCTCTATGTGGTCAGAATTTAGCAATTCTGAACTTTAAAAAATAGAACCCAGATAAGACACTGTAAAAGAAATACAGTGAGAATAAAAGTATGGTGTCCTAGCAACAAATTGCAGAGAGTATTATCGAGTGAGTGCAGTTTACAAACAGAACCTACATCTGTTCTATTCATAAATAATATATTCATAATAAATAAACTGTTTGCTACTACTTTCTGATTTATGTGATGCTAAACCAATGAATGGCCTACAAACAGGTTAGCTAAAATCAACCCAGAATGGTCACTGCATATCTTACCTTAAAGAGTTATTGCATAATCCTTTAATGATTTGTAGGGTTTTGAGAGTGATCACAATACATAAAGTAAGAAATAAGAGGAAAATATTGGATTTGTACTATAAAATACAGATGTTTGCTAATTAAAACCAACAAATCCATGTAACTCACAAGGAAAGCTTAGATTCCATAATAGGTGGACCACATCCATATACATGTTTTGTGTAGAAAAAAGTAATATTTTAAAACTTTTAACTATATCTCAAACTAAAATATTGAACAAAAAGGTCTTTAACAAGTATCTCAAGTGTTCCTGGTAATAGCAGTAAAACTGTGAAATGCAAAGACAGATATACAATAAAAGAAGAAAATGGGGAATATTTACATCTATGCTGCTAAGTAGGGCTACAGAGTTAGCTCAAGAACCAGACCACCAACTCTCCACATTGAGTGACTGTTAGCATGCCTCCTGGCATCGTTTTTTATTTTCCACTCAAGCATACAAGCAGGGTGACAGGAGAGTGCACACACCCACCCCATGGACCATCCTATAGGCAGCATGTACAAGCCTGACTCAGATTTGCATACTCCTGTTATGCACCGTGCTTCAGCAGACAGAGATTCTGCACCTCAAACTCAAAATGACTGTTTTAGATATTAGGGTATGCAACCGCCTCCCTTTCACAGTATGCAAGAATTATGTATGTTATTTCAGACCATTTACACTAAAACCTTAAAATACTAATTTCATTTTTGAAAAAGAGGAAAATGTTGCTAATCTGTGCTACTTAGCCTCTAGAACAGTGGTTGTTCTTCAGTCCTCTTTGACTTAGCAATGAACACAGAGCTGACAATGACAGAATAGTAGTAACACTCATTACTACAAGATGTTGAAATAGTAAGATGTTCAGGTAAAAAAAAAATTATCATTTGTATAATTTTAAGACACCAGTCCATCACTAATACCTTGAAACAATGGCCAAACATAGCTTCATTCTGTCACATATAAAGGAGAATTAAGTCCTTCCCTACACTCACAGCCTGAGCTGAAGCTACTTGATCTGGACATTTGTTCAATGACCATCATTTCTTTAACAATGATGCTCTGGCAAAAGTCTTTCAAAGCAACCATCACCTTTTTTATGATTATTCTACCATATCATGGTCACAGGACTTTCACTCTGTTTCAATACACAAAATCAAGTTCAATTAGCATAGTTTTCTGGTGGTCTGTTTAAAAAAAAAAACCAAAAAACAAGAACCAAACCAACCAAACAAACCAAAAAACCCCACCCAAACAACAAAAAACTCAAAAAAACCAAAAAACCCAACCATAAAGTATCATAGACAATATGAAACTATGACAGCAGGGTTGGGGTTTTTTCCCCATTATCTTCCCCAGACAACAAAATATGTTCTCTGAGAACATTTTTTACAGATGCAAACAGTATTTCAGAATGACAGCTGCAGTGGCACTTCAGGAAATTACATAAATTCCTAAAAAAAATAGAGAGATTTACTCTCTGCTAAGTTCAGGGCATCTTGAAAAGGCATCATAGAAACTCTAACAAAGAGCACCTAAACTCACAAAATACAAGTTCAAAACATCCATCCAATACACATATGCTAATATTTTTTATTGTTATTTTACAAGTGACACTTGAAAATCACTGATATTTTATAAAACATGAGATACTCTGATCCCATAATTGCAAATACAGTATCCCCCCACAAAAAGCACAACTGATGCTCTTAACAGAAAAGTCTATGTTGTCAGAAACTAGTATGACACCTTATTGTACTCAAATTTTTGTGAAGCTGAACTTAATGTAAGCAGTACTAGATGAATCCTGTTGTAGCTAACAAAGACAAGTCCTTTGGAAGGGATTTTTAAGTACCAGTGGCTGTGACTACCCATTATAAATACCTTCAGTGAACATCAAAGAATTTTAAACAGTGGAGCTCTATTTAGATATATACTATTCAACTATCAAAAAAAAAAAAAAAAGAAAGAAAGAATGAAAGAACGAAAGAAAGAAAGAAAAAAAAGACAGAGAAAAAAAAGACTTAGAAACATCAACTGAAAACAAAATCAATCATAACATGGCACTTATGATAATCTACTCATTATCCAGAAAAACAAAGCACTAAGCCCAACTTCATGACTAATTAAGTTGTTGCACTGCTCAGTGCTTTTTGCCAAATCTCCCCTTACCACAGTTAAACTGGACAACTGGAATGCAAATTGAATGATCAACTTACAAAAGCCGCACAAGGAATCATAAGCAAAGCAAATCAATACGTGTGAAATGAGAGAAAAAAACTTCATTTGTGAAGAACAGCCTTCCTTAAGTAGGGTTAGAAGGTCAAGGAGTGCAGTCATAGACTACTATTTCTTGCATTCTTCTATAGCCTGTAGAGTTTGTCTGTTCCTTATTGGTTGTCAAATCCTGAGTGAACTGGGATATTTGGATGCAGTCCTGATCTCCCCAGTTTAACCTCAATTCCTTTAAGGCCAGAACAATGACAAGTATCTGCTGGACTAAAGGAATTGGGTGTGAATGGGATCAGAGCTGAAGTGGAAGTCTATCTCCTTTGTCCTACAAGTGATACAAGAAGCCCTGTTTCCTTTGGATAGAGGGTTACAATGAGCAATTTTTTTGAATTCTTGACATTTTATTTGCTGTTGCTCGTTCCCTCTCCTTTTGTGACACAGAATTGAAACAAAACCAGTTGAAGCCAATTTAAGTGTAGGCTGGTGATGGTTCTGGCGCATCTGTTCACCCTTGCTGTTGGCCAAGTGCACCTGGCCCCTTTGTTGTGCCAATGTCAGGACTTCTGCAGGTTGTGCTGCTCTTCGCTAGATTTGAGAACTAATCTGGTGAGGCAAAATATTCTGTGTGACCGCTGAGCTAGGAGTTTCACGAAGCCTGTCTATATTACATAGTTCTATGGGTTTCAGCTGTGCAATGAGTATGCACTAGCTTTAATCGGTGCAATCAAGTACATGCAAATAGCTTGTATAACTAGCTTTTGGGGAAAATTATCAAGTAGAAAGTTACTTTAACTTTAGAGTTAATGCTGCCAGTTAGCTTGCATGTATGTCAGAACTATTTACAGGGGTTTTGTGGTGCTACTGATAATTTCAGGTTCCCTTTGGGGAACACTGAGGTTTTAGCTGATGAGACAAATGGTAGCATAGGACAAAGTCTCAGAGTGCTCTTCCCAGTGTGACTCAGGCTGCCACTGCGAGACTGAGTAGATCAAGATCTTCTTGTGCTTCATTTCATATGTAAAACGAGGAGGATAATCTTTTTGTATTTCCACCATCATATTTCTTCAGTTAGGAACCAGACCGTGTTCTTGAGAAAGCTCTTGGGAGAGATGTGGGTGCCTTCTCTACACTTGCATGGTGAAACAATAACAATAACTAAAACCACACAGCCTGTATTTCATTACACTTATTATACCAAGTCACTGTGCTCTTGTTTGTAATCACCCTAGCCCTTTGTGTGTGTGTGTGTGTGTGTCTGTGTGTGTCTGTGTGTGTGTGTCTGTGTGTCTGTCTGTGTCTGTGTGTCTGTCTGTGTCTGTGTGTCTGTGTGTGTTGAAGGGGTAAAAAGTGCAGCATTTCCACACAGTATTTTTGTGCTAAACATGTTAGTGTTTATTTACAGTGTTTATTTCTATCAGTGCATATGGGAGATAAGTAAATTTCTGGAAGCTCATGTTCCCGCTATACATGGAATATTATAACACATCATAATGAATTTTATTTTTTAACTTTTTTGTAGCTTCTAGCATCATTACTCAACAGAACATGTATGCAAATTATGATTTATATCACACCAGCCTTCACTGAATATATGCTGAAGAAAAATCACAGAAACATTTGTGTTAGAGGGCACCATTAAAAATCATCTAGTCCAGCCTCCTGCTATGGGCAGGGACATCGTTCACTTGATCAGATTCTCAATTCCCTGTCCAACCTGGTCTTAAACATTTCCAGGGATGGGGTATCCACAGCTTTTCTGGGCAACCTGTTCCAGTGCCTCACCACCCTCATAGCAAAGAATTTATTCCCAATCTAAATCTACCAACTTTCAGTCTAAAACTTTTACCCCTTGTCTTACCACTACAGGCATGGTAAAAAGCCTCTCGCCACCTTTCTTATATGCCCCCATTAAGTACTGAATAATATTAAGAAATCATGTAAGGATGTAAAAATTAAATTAAGAAAAAAATAAATTAAGAGACAATTAAGAATTTAAGAAAACAATTTAAAAACATTTAGAAAAACAGTAAGAACATAGAAGGCCATCCATGTTACATGGTGAGAACATGGCCGTTTGAAGGAGAACAGTATCTTAAATACTCTTGCCTTCATTATTCAAAACCATGAAGTTGTTACTATATAAACAGTTCTTTAATGCAAGTGAACATTTTAAATTACTGGTGGCCATAAAGCACAATCTTGCTTACTTTTAGATAAGTAATTATATTCTGGGTTTTAGAGCTTATAAAGCATTTAGTGGTACCTCATTATCAATTTATGTAAGCTGTATGTATTAATTTTCAATACATTTAGGAAACTCCTAGTGTTCTACATTAGAATATAAGACATTACTACACAGGAAAATAAAAAAACCTGAAACTTTTTTAGAAAATAAATTTTTGAGCCAGTGCTACACAGCATAAATGAGAGACAGATAATGGACTATGAAGTCAAATACTTTATATGAATTATTTTTATATTGCTTCTGGGATGTACAATTACATAAGCTTAAAATAAGCAAACATTTGGATAAGACCAAGGCAATCTGGCATGTTTATTAACAGAAAAGGTTCATAGTGTTTCAGACAGCCATTATCAAAGACAGGAATTTCATACTAATCACACATTAAAAAGTGTGAAATTTTACCAGACAAATGCAGCTGTAAAAGTTGTTATCACTTTGTAAGTATTATAAATAAAGACATTTATGTTTAGACCTTTTCAATGAGTTATTATAGAGTAATACCTCAACTACCTATTGCAACCAGACAGTTATTTCTGTGAAATGGAGGCATAAGAAATCCTAATTTGAAGTTGAATTTGGGCTTTAACTTGGGAGTTCTAAAATTGGGATCCCAGTACCTTGATTTTTCAAGTTAATTTGGGGATTTGGTCAGAAAAAACATAAGTAAAACTGTATGATAAATAGCAAGGCTCTCATTCTATGATTCAAGAATGCCATCCCCAAACCTCAAGAGCAGATTGCTGCTTAACTTGATAATAAGGTACCACACTTGCTTTAATAAAGAAACAAAGAAATTTGAATTCCCTGCGTTCACAACATCTCTTTTGCCCATGACAATCTTTTCTTAAAGCGTGGAAAAATACAACCTATCAATTAAAGTGTTCAAAAGTGAAAGATACAGATCTTCATAGCCTCTTTGCACAGGTTTGTCTACACATGTACATGTTGTCAGGGTATATCCCACCTGTTCTCACCCTACAGTTAGTTATCTCTAAAGCACATCAATTACATTATTTATCTTAGAAAAGGTCTGATGTGGTACATACAGACAACTGTAGGCAGCCTTTGCTTGGATTGTTAGTGTGAATGCCCTTTTCTTCTTTGAAGAGTCTTTACCAAAGTTCAAAGACTCACCAATATTGGTTTTCCATCACTTTTTTACAGTCAAACACCAACAAATGGATTCTATGTTTTTCCATACCAAAAAAAAAAAAAAAAAAAAAAAAAAAGTAATGGCAGATCTAGTTTCCACTCTGATATGAAAAGATGACTAGCTGCAAAGCTTCAACAAACTATCACAAAAAAGATGCTTTGTTTTCATCTAGACAAGCTCTTGATACAGCAGGACATATTTGATAAGTGTTCATCCTGAATTCCTGCACCTCAAATTTCATTGCAAAACAGATGTGCTTTATATTCCTTATCTAGCTTCACACTAATTTTCTAAACTTATTGCAGGTTTGCATAAGTCTTGGGAACAACTCTGCTGGTGAATTTAAATTTATAGTTTTAGTTCAGGTGTGAATCTGTTGAAGATTATTTCCAGATCATTTCTCCTTATGTTGCTTAATTCTCCAAGCACACAAAACCCAGAGTGTGTTCTAACAAAACTGCCAATGCGCTTTAACCACTAAAGGGTATTCAGTCTAGGGGAAATATGATTCATGACAATAAAAGCATGCTTCATATTTTACCACTTCCACCACAAAACTTTTAAGTTTTTGAAGGATATCAAGAGTTAATCACGTCTCATTAACAAGAAAATGCATCCTAAAAGGAGGCTTTCTCATGAGCAGTTTGATATCTCTGATGATATAAAACAAGAAAATAAGCCCAGTAGGTTGAGCAGAAATCACTAAGAAAGTCAGCCACGTACCCAAATGCTACTGCTGCTATAGAAAAGCATTTTTTTTTAGTTCACCATCTGGAGTCTGCTTCTGCCAAGCACATCTTGTGAGTAGTCAATGGCACTGAATACATTGCTGAGGTACATTACCTAAGATGGCAAAGGATTACACAAAGCCACTTCTCTAGTACCAGCAAGAAAGACTAACTGAAATTATCGTATGTGTCAAACCAATCTGGAGAAGTCAGTCAGAAAAGAGCTTTCCATAAACAAAAGTGCAGCCTGTGTTTTAAAGCTTGGGCTATTCTTTTAAAAATGCAATAATAAAACTTGGGTGAACACCGGCATGTTTTTGTCAGTATTGTTTTGAATTTTTTTTTTTTGTTTTCTGGGTTTTGTTTTCTTTTCAAGTATGGCCTATTTACATTCCCAACACACAGCTTTGGTGTGTGGTTACATACCAGATGCTAATGTTTTAGACTATAAAGGGATGCAAAATAAAACAACAGAGGCAAATTATACTAGTGTCTATATTCTGTTCTCTTTCACGGTTTCATTTCTAGTTTACATGAACACTGATCTATATGAATTGAATCAATCATTAAAAGCAACTAAACTATAATTCACACATTCATCAGACTATTCCATTAGTCAGAAGTCTACTGAACTGAAGATCATATTCACAAAAATCTTAGATTTCTCAAGCATAATCATTAAGAAATTAATTTAGATGCCATAATCAAAGAGTACCGTAAAAGCCTGATTTTTAAGCATTAAAACATTATCTGAAGAGACACATGCAAACAATAGGATTCTGTTTCAATCCTATTTTATTTTTCTTAAACTGAATACTTTTTAACTTGCTGAGATAGAAACATGAGTTGTGACTTAAAACAGTGTTATATGACCAGAAGAGATAGCCCTACTCATAAAGTCCAGTCCCTTGATTTTTACTGAGCAGTAACATTATTCACTCAGTAACGTGTCTGATTTTATCATCCTTTCAATGCCAGACACTGGCTTTATCAAAGAACAGCCAGAAAAGTGTAGCATCATGAATATTCACACACATGCTGTGGGAATATTGACAGAAAGGCAATGCAGAAAATCACATCAACACTAGAGTGCAGTTAACAAGAAAGCAAGTAAATAAATAAATAAATAGTGTTCTTGGCAGCAGAAAAAAAGTTATTTTTCTAAATTGTAAATGACTACATCCTTGTCATAAGGGGCAGTGTGTGTTTACTCCTTTCAAGGGCAGACAGACTTTGATTTAGATAGTAATTGATTGCTAATTTCTATTAAGTATTGAGATTACTTCTCTAGCATAATCTTAGACTGCAATGCACAGGTTATGGGATGGAACAGGCACAACCTCTTTGTACATCACAGTTTCTGCTGGTCCTGGGCACTTGCTGGTTGTATCACCATGCCTTGTCTGACTTTATCAGTGGGGGAATGCCAAGATTCCACTCACCCTCTTCCCTATTCCTCTCTGATTGCACGAAAGAAATAGATTCAGGTAATCTTGTGAGTCTCCAACCTCAGATTCCTGTATTACCTCATCATGTAAGGTGACCCGTTGCTAAGCCCTAGACAAACAGTGAAGGTCTGTTTGTCAAAAACTGCAGGTCTGTTCATCAGTGTGATACGGTTAATGCATTTAAATAGTTATTTTCTGTAGCGGGTTTGGGTGTGTGAATGCAGTTAACTATGTCCACAAATAATGTATCAGTCCAGAATACACACTAAAACAGTGACGTAAATTAAGTGTATATCTATCACCAAAATTTATTTGGACTTCAAATTGCTTTTTATTTTCTAGACTATAGAACCTTTTAATTCATGACAACACCAGCTACCCCCAAGACAGCAATGTTCACTTTAACGTTCTATTCTCAGAAATGATTCGATCTTCAATACAAGTTCTGAAAATGAAGGTGGTGGTGGTAGTGGTAAATGTGCCACTAGTAGGGCCGAAGCACATTTCCTGAGTTTTATATATACCAAGCCCGTATCAGACTTACATGATCATATCTAGTTTTGATAGCTTGTAAAGCAAAGACCACATCCCAGAACTTATACAATACTTTTATATGGCACATCACAGTGTACTAGCTTTACCTGCCAGAGCACAGAAAAAGGAGTATATGTATTGCAACTGCTTGCTAGGTTTCCAAGTTTCCTGTCTTTTTGATACTGCCATTAGTCTTTTACTTTTACATACATCAATTTGAGTTCCACTGTACTTAAATATATATATAATCTGGGCTATCTTAATTTCACAAGTAAATTCAAAATAATTTCTTTTCAAAGATGAAAATAACGATCTGAACATAAGGCACCAGAAAGTCTGTATTTAAATCTTAATTTAACATATTACTATTGCTATTACTTAGTTCAAATATTTTTTATGTCCTATTTTATGTAATCCTGGAATAACATGTAAAGTACAACTTTCAGAATGATAATCTATTTTTTTGCCATTCTAAAAAGAATGGTGATTTTCATTGAGAAGAATTTAATCGTATTTCCTTCATTCTGATGTTTGAATGTAATTTCTAACAGTTCTTGAAGGCTTGAGATTTGTGCTTCAGCTAAAGCTCTTCATCTTACACACAAACACACCCTTTTCTGAAATATATATATCTGATCTAAAATAACTGAGGTTTATCCTTTAAGTAGGTTTATCCTTTAAGTGGGTCCCAGTTATGGTCCTTCACTGAATTTTCTGTGTATATTCTGTCTGTGAATCATTAGTGGAATAGTATAGCAGGTTGGTAGAACGTTTTAAAGAAATTATTTCCTCTCAGTTGTAACATTATTAACTGTATCCAGCAAAGCACTATAAATCTCTGGAATTTAAGGGACGGGGGGAGGTGGGGGGGAAGAAAGAATGAAAATTCTGTCCAAAAAAATTTTCCGAATAACCGTCTTTTTTACTTTAGATCCTTAAAGCAGAGGAATGCAGGAGCTAGGTTTGAAAAGTTTTCAAATGTTCTAAACGCCAAAAAAATAAATCAGATATAAATTAATTTTAAAAACCCCAAAACATCAAGCTTTATTTCATTTCTTGCATTCTGAATCTGAGCAAAGCTTCTTATTTCAGGTTAAGATTTTTTTTTTTTTCTGATATCAGTGTGGATAGTTAACATTGCTCTACAAATAATTCAGAGTGTTACTGATGCTTTGATGTATCATGAGAGGAGGAGGAGTGAGCATCATCATCAGTGACCCTAGAGCATGCTTCAACTGAGAAAAATTTGGTAATATACTGTTACTGGTGTAACCTACTAACAAATTAATAGATTATGCAAAACTTCCCATAGTGAATTTAGAAAAAATAATCAACATTTTCTAAGGCTTTCTGTACTCCCATGTTAAATGAAAATGTGTATTTCCATTCTCTACTATCTTAACAATTTGAACATGCTTCTTTATCTCAATAGAGTCTGGGATAGGCATTGCTTTGTTGCAAATAAAACTAAGGCGGCAAAGTTCCTTGTAGCTTGCGTTAGAAAGGATCGAGCTTAGATTTCTTTCTTGTATGACTGTATGAATCACCAGTGCCATTCAGGAATGAGAGGCACAACATTTTATGAAGTTATTAGACTAGAATCTGAGCAAGTTTTCTACTATCTTCCACAATTCTTAAAATAAGCAGATACATATGCTAGCTTTGGCTTTCTTTTATTGATAAAATATAGGGATGGCTTGGTAGAGGTAGGGAGCAGGATCTATGCCATGATGTATTAAGGTGAGTTCACATTGAAGATTTATATTCAGATAACGTAAGTATTTTGGGACCCCCGATATAATTATATTAAGCCCATCCATAAAACCTGAAGAGCTTCCATTTCATTATAGCAATAGAATAGGACTGACCATATCCATTCTACATGCGTAAGCTGAAAGACAATAAATGCATTGGCTGATTAAGGTGGACTTCTGGGATTCCCTTATGAAGGGTCATGAGATAGGACTGCAGCAAAATTCTAGCCCTGTGAAACAGCTTGAAATGTGTATCACAAGGTATAAATTAATCGACTCACTCCCAGACCTTTTAGGACAAATATATAAATAATAAAAAAAGTCCGGCAAACAAAAAAACACAATGGACAGATAATGATTTGAGACAAAAGTTTGGAAATATGGTGTTCAGATTTCTCATAGGGGGAATATTAGTAAATCCAAATGTTTCAGGAGTTTTCACACCAGAAAGTGTAAGAACGTGGCCATGACCAAGAAGCTGTGGGACCAAAAGTATATGAGGCAACTTAATTTCCACCTGCAGACTGTGTCGTTCAGTAATACGTGATGTTTGAGATTTTGTTTCAGTAAGCAGCTGCATGGCAGCAAGTCCTGATTTAAGTTATTTTGGAATATGTACTGATATTTATTGCCTTCAATATTGAAACACTTTTGAGACTGCTTTTATAATAGACTTCTGTAGTCATTTGTATTGAGATACTGTGCATGTATTCATTGATTCCTTGCTGTTTTGCAGAAGGCATGGCACTAATAGGTTTTATCACATTTTCAAGATATCATGTCCCAGCTTAATCATTCTCTCCCTGAGAGGTGATTACCAAACTTCCCACTTTGGGACTTCCGGGCTCAGACAAATTTGTTGATGGTTATTGAGCTTTTAAGTTACAGAACTTTTCTCTAATATCAGTAATCAGTGTATGAAAACAGTCCAGACTGTTTTCTCAGACTTTTTTTCTTAAACACTAGATTCCTTCATTAATACCTCACTATTACATAAATCAGGTCCACATAACTAAAATTCTTCAATTTCATTTTCTTTTACTAAATGGAAGGCTGTAAAGAAGCTAAATTAAGGTCCAGCTGGGAAGCGAATAAGAAAGCTGTTACTTAAATAACCTTTGGAAGATTTGATTATATTGCTTTTAGTCATATTCTTTCTATTCCCATGCAAATGATTGGCAAAGATGACATGCAAAGATTCTAGATGACCAAATTGAGCAATATGAGGCACATGTACTGATATCTTCATAGCAGTTTTACACTGTACATCTTCAATGCTGATCAGCAGAATCAAGAACCAATTTAGAATTAAGTGTATCAAAATGAACTAGGCATGTTGATGAAAATCCCTCATACACTGCATGGTTTTTTATACTTCTCTGCAGTTTTCTATTCATTGTGCAAGATGAGGGAGGTTGTTGTTTTTAAAATATATGTTAACATAATTCAGGAAAATTATAAAATTATTCATGAAATAAACTATATTACCTTTAAATTTATTATATCCTTTAAAAATACTGGAGTAAATGCCAAGATTTTGTTTTAGAAAAAAAAAAAAAAAAAAAAGGCATTTTAAAATTACACTACCTTTTTTTCCTACCCTTCTATATTCATAAATTTTGTAATTTTAAGTTCAGTAAATATGTATGCGAACAGTTTCTGTAATCACAGGAAATACAGAAACTACTTACGTTTTCATATTTTAAGTAATCTATATTTTTATAAATAAGCAAATAAACAGTTTCTAACCATTTAATTTCAGGGGCTGGAGAAAAAGAAATCAGAAATAGGAAAACAACAGTAAAGAATTAATTAAAGCAAAGCCCAAACAAATAAACTGGCTATAAATAAACATACTTGCTTTAGCTCCATGTCTGAATTACATCTAACCCTTCTGTAAATCAATGGATTTTCAAAGCTATTCACAGTGATTAACAACTAGCAAGGAATTGTAAAGGTACCCAATATCAGAAAACATGCTAACATGTGTAACATTTACTTACTGCTTCTGAATTAAAATGCCACCCCTTTGAAAACACTGTTAAATCAGAGGAATAGCAAATGAATTCATGTTGGTATGCGTTAGTACTATCAACATCAGGAAAATGAATCCTAAAGTATTCTCATGATACTCACATTCATGAAAAATATTCTGGAAAATACTTTACCCATAGATAACACCAAAACAAAGAGAGAGGTAATCTAAGGAATACAAGGGAAGTTTTCACAGAAGAAATGTTTATGTAATCTTTGCTGAGTGCTTTCCATGCTTGGATGATAACGGTGTTTCAGGAAACAACATGGAAAGCAGCACTGAGCTTTAAACGTTTGAGATTCAAATCCCACTTACAGGTTACTGAGTCATACTTTGTATTTTCCTGCTCTGTACTGACTGAGATTCTTTAAGCACTGTCATAGTTGGCTGTCTCGGTCTTCACTTTCTTAGAAGGAAGACAAGGAAAGTAAGATTGAACTGTTTGAAATAACATGACCTTAATGTAACTACCTGAACCATGACTGCAGGATTTGTTTCCATGCTCCTATGTATCCACTTAATAAAGCAGGTAAGGCACTGTTCAGGAATAAATATGTTTTGGATTCTAGATTGAACACAACAAAACTATCTCTAACCTTGGTTATTTGCTCTGCAGTCTTTTCTGTAACCCCATTAATTGTGTTAAGCAGTTTTTCTTTTGTCTAAGATACACATGAAAAATCTGAGGAAACACAATTCTTTCATGTAGTAAACTTAAAACAAGTCATTAAATCTTTGTTTAAAATCCCTCAGATTTTGTTAAACCCCATTATTCTTCCTGCTATTATTGCTGTGATATTTTGTAGAAATAGAAAACAGAATTATCATCAAGGTCAGTAGAAATGAACTTTACATTTCCCCTCTAAAATATTCTGACTTTGTTTCAAAAATTCAATTTTTTGAAAACTCAATTCCTGGAAATGGAAGAAAAATTGCAGCTTTGAAAACTTCTTTGCACTTAATAAAAATGTGATGCTAATTTAAAACCAACAAAACCCACAACCTTTAGCTCTTTCAGTCAGTCCTTCCTTTTGCCACAGTTGATGGATATTTCTACCTTTCATATGAAGATAGAGTCTATAGGGAGATAAATTATCAGTCTCTTTTTACTTCTTTACTACACTAGATGAAATGATTGATTAGTCAGATCTAGAGTTCTCCACTGCGTTATAGTCAACGATATCTTTGAGACTTCTAGGAAAATGGTATTTATAAATACAGTAGCTCATATTATTTCGTTACTATTGTCTTACCTGTATGTTTTTCAGGAATACAGTTCAATATCCACATTTTTCATTGGTTTAGCATTGTTTCACTATAGGGGTTTAACAACAGAGTGAAATGTAACCTGACAACCAAAGGAGGCTCTAAAGCATCAAAATGTGATTGCCCTGCAAGTGGCAGCTCTGTGCCACCTATACCTTTGGTTGGAACTTCATTCTATGTCACAATTCATAAAGTCTTAATAGATCTTCTTTCTCATGTAATGAAGTTCAAAGCAAAGGAATTACTCCTGCAGAGAGGGAATTCCCATAAAAGGAAGTGGAAAACTCGGAAGTGTACAGGTCATACAGAATTATTTGAAAGGAATTTGTTATATTTTTCCTTTTTTATTTTGTTTCCTCCTGTTTTAATAATGTCAGTGCAAACATCAGGAATTCAAAACCTAATTTAAAATACTAAGTTTGGTAAGCATCCAAGTTCTTCAACAACTACATAAAAGGAAAGCAACTAAATATGATCAAAATTCATCAATTATACTGTGAGTCAGATGTATGGTAAGTGCCAGAAATGGTGGGGGGAGGGGGATCCAAACAATGAAATCTACTAAACTGAGGATCTATGTATAGGAGTAGATAAATATCTTTGAGTGGGTTGTGGGGTTTTTTGTTACCTTCCCCTTCCTTTAAAGATAATAGCCAGGGCTTAACAAAGATTTTTATTCACCTATTTAGGATACCAAATCTGACTGTAGAGTCTAAACAAAATGTTAATAACAAATTATGGAACAGTTTCATGTTAATTCTTCCAGTGTAATCTTATCCTTGCAGTTTATAGACTACTTGAAATATATTTCTTCCTTGGATTTATATGGTTCTATGGCACCAGTTTTGATGACAAATACAATACTACTTATAAATAAACCCAGCATGCAGCACATTTCCAATTCACAATATTAAAATTACCAAATATGAAAGTTTGCAACAAATTAATTTTATCTCCAGCTCTATATGTAATAAACTACCAGAAAACAAGTTGTATAAACTTTCTACATGAGAACAAAATTGAATGATCTACAGGTGTTGTGAATCAACCTGAATGGAAACATAACTTGTAGAAACCTTTTCTATTCAACACTGACAATAGAGATGACAAGCAAAAAAAAAAAAAAAAAAAAAAAAAAAGTTACAGACTCAAGTGCACTTACGTCAACTTTGTAAAGAAACATAGATTTTCCAAGCTTTCACTAAAAATTATTGAGCTGCAGCACCTGTATCCAACAACAAAATCAGGAATCTCTACACACTGCGCTTTAGCTGTATACCATGGTAAAAATGCTAGTAGTGGCCCACATAGATCCATGCTCTACATCCTATGTAAGAAAGTATCAGAGTAATTGTCTAGCATATCCCAGGTGAGTTCTCTGGTAGCTGCTCTAATGGGTACATAGGACCATTTCATTCCATCTAGTCTGAAAATTTAGAATTTAGAAAATCAACCCTTAACATGATGAGATTGTCAAAATTTATGCATTTCTTCAAAACAATTTTTCACACACACACACACTTTAAAAAATCTTGATGAATTCTAGATGACAGAGAAAAATAATATTCTGAGAAGGTCTCATTCAGAATTTTTCCACCAGTCTAATAACACAAGTGTTGCCTTGAAATTATATTATAGAGTGCTTCTGCTTAAAGCAACACTACCATGTACATGGTCCCTTAAGAATACTGAATAGTCAACAATTAAAGAGAATTTCTAGGTAACTGATACATTTGTATGACTTCAACATCTAAAACCATCTAATTTGAGATATATTTCTTTTGTAATGATACAGCAAATATTCCTTCTACATTGATCTTCAGTGCAATGCAAGTATACATAGAGATTGAAATATTTATATTGATCCCATTCATTTCTATAAAGTACCGTACAACTTAGTTTATGTCATAATTTGTATATGCTGTTATCTTGCTGGATTTGTTCAGTTCAATGACTCATACAGGTACCAAATATTTTGTCTTTTTTTTTTATGATCCTTTAATAGCCATAAAAATCTCTGTGGAGTGATACTGCAAATGGTTTGCTGTATTCAAGATTTGTTTGGTGGCAAAAACCCCAGTAATTTAGGGTCATTCATTCAAGACTGACTATTTTTTTCTGTTCATTTCTTCTCCTCTGGTCTGAGCACAAGATGTTTTTATTCTACCTGAAATCCAAACTAATACCTTTTTCTGCAATTTTTTTTTAGTATCTCTTAGGTGTTTGGTGTAATAATTGCATCAGCTGCTAATATAGTCTCCCACATAAACCCACACATACTCAAACATTATTTTTTTCATGATTTTAACAAGCATGGCTTATCCAGGAGTAATGAGGTGAATTGCATTGGCATTGCAAAGACAGTATCGTATTACTGCAGTTAAACTAATGATGAAAATTAGAGAGCCAATAAAAACCTGGGCAATCTGTTTCATGCTAAAGCAACTTTAACAATATGAACGTTTTCTCATTGTTTATGGACTTACTGCACAATCTCTACTCAATTCTTTGACTGGTAACCTGGATGACAATAACATATATCACTTCAGATAAACCACTATTTCATAACACTGCAATTCCCATTTAACTTATTTGTACTGATGTCATCTGAGTAACTATCATAAAACTTCTATAACAGATAGATTAAATGTTAAGTTTGTTCCTAGTGGTGAATCACACTGTCTTCTGGTCAGGGGACTAGAATTTACTGCACAATTGACTTGGCATTAAAATAGCACTGCAGTTTAAACTAATGCATTTCATTTTTGGGATTAGCAACAGAGAAACCTCTAAGGAAGAGAAAAGGTTCTTATATTAGGCAGGATTCAACACTTTCAGATACAGTTAGTCTGCAAGCGTTCTTTACCCTCCCTCCCAGCATTTGCACTAGAATTGTGTGCCAGTGTAGCATTTGCAAAGTTAAAGAAGGGACAGCATAGCTTTTATATTTCTAAGAGAACAAGGAAGAATGAAGCCTGGAAATGTCATTCATATCTAGCCTTCACATTTTTTTCTTTTTCTGTACTTTTGCAGAGTCATGTTTTTTCTTTTATCAATACTAGCTGGAAATGCTACTTCATTTTCCAATTCTAGTTGGAAAAGAAAGCTATATACTAGAATTTTACTGATATAAATTATTATAATATATTTAGCATTCTCAGATCACAGTCTATCATTTTTATTTTTGATACATTTGATACATGGTACAATTAAGTTTCAATCTCACTAGCATGTCATTTTATTTATTTACTTATTTTGGTCATGATAAAAAGAGTCAGTGATATTTTTCATAATTCACTGACAAAGACTGTGGTTGCTTCTCTTTCCCAGATGGAGCTCTGACCCAAATGCTCGTAGATACTTGTGGTCTTGGTGGCTTTGTACACATTACCAAATATGAGGTATTTTTCTTTAAAGTTAGAAAATAATTAACTCATTCCTCTGAAATAAGGGGAAAAGTGTGTTCCATTATAACAAATTTTGTGGCACGAAACACAATAGAAAGAATTATCTTAATATTTTAATAACCTTTAAAATACTTATAATAATCCTTAATAACAATTCCTGATAGAAAATATAGTAATGAATAAAGCAGTATAATCTTCACCACTATGAAATACGGTTGTTGTCAGAGAAAAGAGGATATGTAAGTTACTCCGTGATGGTGAAACCAATGGAGAATTGGTGTCTGTAGAACACAGGAACTGTGAGGTCTGGTGGGCATTTGGGGGTGTGTATGCCAAGAGAGGTCCCCAAAGATGCCTTTGCTCTCCTCTTCCGCAGTTCCACTGTTTCCTCCCCTTGTAGTCTGTCTTGTTCCTCTCAGGCTGTTTCCCTCAGACATGGAGGGGAAAGTAGTTTATTCATTCCAAGGACAAAGTCTGGGAGAGACAAGGAGAGATGTAGGCTGCCCTGAGGGCTGACTAGAAGTTCTAGGACAAGCTGCTTCTGCTGCCATCAGGTGAAAGAGGTTATAGCAAAGTTAGGTCTCCCACAAACAGTCAAAGATAGCTTCTACATCCGAGCCACAGGAAAGATAAGGGAAAGTAGGGGAAAGAGATTACTCTGATGACAAAGGCACCACGCTGATTAACAGATTTTTTTTTCTATATTTAAGAAAACACCATGATAATGGTGTCTTCCATAAGGATAAGACTGACAGTTTGAAGCATCGCTGGAATCTATTCCAAACCTTTCTGTGAATTTTCTTCCTCTCTCCTAGGGATCGATCCTTTCTGTTATTTTCTCCCTCCCCCCAAACTGCTCTAAATTATTCTATCACCATTTAGATTCTATTTTTGAGAAGTTCCTAATGAACAACATAAGACATGCACAAAAGTAGCCTAGTCTAAAAATAATCTATGGCAGACACAGCTGCGCTGACTGGGAATGCAGTGGAGAAGCAGCAAGCAGCAGCATGGCACATCTCCCAGTCACACAACCCTGAGAGCATGCACTGCATCTGGCAAAAAAAAAGAGCTTTAGTTATTTCTTCTCCCAGTGAATTTAACTCTGTGTTACTACTATCCCATACACTGCCTTCTGTAAAGATAATGATTTCTGTATAATTAAACCAGGAAGTCATACAGCTAATACGATACTTAACACAAACTTTATGCTATGAGTTCCTGAAATTTGGCCCCTGAAATATAAATTGATTTCTCTAGCAGTGTTATTGAATGTGCCACTATCTCACCAGTTCACTACATCTCTAGTAACAGAGTTCTGCATCACTATAACATTATCATGAAACAGGATTATCTGCTACAGCATTTTTAAAGTATGTTACTGTATCAGCTGGAAATGACTAAATTTTAAAATATGTTTGCAGTTTCATGTAAAACAAGTTTGGCTCATATCATCAAGCTTTCGTGCTGCACAAACAGTTAAGCATAGGTGACTTCTTTTAAAACAAGAAACATCTTGTCTAATTTTGGTTTTATGAAGCAACTTATTAACATACTAGCAATAAACTAGCACAATTAAGATTGTATGGAAACAAACCTTTGTCTGAAATAAAAATCCTCTGCAAAGACATAGAGAAACAAGGCACAGACAGTTACTTCCATTACCCACTGCAGGGATCGGCTGAGGCACTTACAGGAGGCTAATACTCTTTAAGATATAAAGTTATGTTGTGTGGTAGGCTTTCTTCTATGATCTAGTTATACCTAGTCCTGCATCTTTTATGGCTAAATTTCACATTAAGATATTACCGTCAAAATAAGTGACCATGGGATTCAATTTCAACTAATAATAAATAAGAACAGTATATCAGTTGCATTTACTGCCTTTTTTTTGATCTTTTGCCCATAAAACTATTCTTCTCCCAAATTTGTTTTATGTATGTTTTATGATATTTTTGCTCTAAATGTACAATTAAATTTAAAGAAAATATATGTTTTTACATATTGGTAGTGGAAATCTTTATGACCAGAATTGAAGAGCATTTTGCTTTATCGTTAACACCAAATATATGGCTATTAAAAAAAAAAAAAAAAAAAAAAAAAAAAAAGGCAAGCAGATAAATATCCCTCTTGGCTGATTTCTGTCTCTCACTGGAACCATTGTTGTTAGTACTTTTAAAGTAAAAAGATATTGATCAGTCATTTGTTTGAGTTCTTTTTTTCTAAATGGTTGGCAAACCCTTTATTTATCCAAAGTACAGTAATTCCAGAGAAATCTAAGGTGCTGTAAGTACTATTGCTGAAATGTTTCCAGAGTTAGAACTTTTACAGAGTGTACTTGATTCTTTCTGTACCTGTTGATTCTTCCTTTGCCTAAATTTCTTTGTGTTTTGAATTTAAGATATGAATGTTTTGACTTCCTATAAAACTTCTTGTTTATGGACTATATCATGTGATATATCAATCAATCTGAAGTTTTATTGTACTTCTTGCCTAGAACATAATTGAACCTATATAGGAAAATGTGGCTGTTCATTTGCTATTTCTGGTAATTCATTTTAATTCAAGTACAGATGTTCCATGGTACACTCAGTTATTCTCCCTAAACTGAGTTTAAATCTTAATACCAAGGGGCTTTCCTGAGGCTACTTTATTAAGCTAATAATTACAAAACAGCACAGAAGTATTAATAATTAACATATTACTTTACTTCTCATTTATTTGTAGTTTATTCCTCCAATCCCAGCTCACATGGAGGAGAAATTTAAATGTAACTCCGTAGAATGTCAAAAGCTAACAGTAAACACAATTAATTCCATTGCAAAGAAAACAGTGATTTCTCTGCTGAAAATTTTAATATTAAAATTTTGGTTTAATATTCTAAATGTACTATGTCAAACTCATTTGTATCTGACTTTAATATTCCAACTAAAGGACAAAGAGGATAAAAAGGTGATATTTAGCAAATCACACCTGATTAAAGTAACTGTTTCTATAATCAAATGACTGGTTTTGTAGATGGGTGGGAGCACAGATGATGTAGTTTATCTTGATCTTAGCAAGGCTTTTGGATAGTCTCCCACTGTATCACTGTATCCTGGTAGCCAAACAAAGTACATATGGACTAGGTGAGTGAACTCCAAAATTTGTGTAAAATTGGCCAAACCACCAACACTGCAGGAACAGTCAAGGGGAAGACTTAGGAAAAGCAACAAAGCAACGGTTATAAGCAATATCATATGACTAAATAGCACATTGCTCCACACAGTATCAAAATCAACCGCTCCCAAACATTTTGTCTCATAAACTGCATTGGTTTTGGCTAGGATAGAGTTAATTTTCTTCACAGTAGCTAGTGTTGGGGTGGGTTTGTGCTGAAAACAGTGTTGATAATTCAGGGATGTTTTAGTTACTGCTGAGTGGTGCTGACAGAGAGCCAAGGGCTTTCTGCCCCTCACCCCACCCCAGCAGTGAGCAGGCTGGGAGGGCACAAGGAGCTGGGAGGGGGCACAGCTGGGACATCAGACCCCAGCTGACCAAAGGGACATTCCATACCATATGGCATCATGCTCCACATGTAAAGCTGGGGGAAGAAGAAGGAAAGGGATGTTTGGAGCAAAGCTGTTCATTGTCCCAAGTAATTGTTAGGCGTGATGGAGCCCTGCCTTTTTGGGGATGGCTGAACGCCTCCCTGCCGATGGGAGGTGATGAATGGATTCCTTGTTTTGCTTTGCTTGTGTGCATGGCTTTTGCTTTACCTATTAAGCTGTCGTTACCTCAGTCCATGGGTTTTCTCACTTCTACTCTTCCAATTCTTCCCACCATCCCACCAGAGGGGGAAGGCAGTGAGCAGCTGCGTGGGGCTTAGCTGCCACCTGGGATAAAACTATGACAAATAATTACACCAAAAATCTAATGTTCTGCTGCTATTCACATGGACAGAATGACATGTCAAAGCCCAGTAACAAACGCAGCCCCAACAGACATGTGAGGAGCTTCTGTAGTTGTTCTTCCCTTAGGTCTAGACTGTACTAATGTACCTCAGAGTTGTGCTGCAACACTATTAATTTGGACAGTATAATCAAGCCTTCTACTTTATTAGTCTAGATCTATGTAAATAAGCGTTTGAATGTATATAGTGTCATATACAAAGATAGTTATAAATTGTCATATGCTTGTTATTATGTGCAATTCATGACTTGTATATAATTTTGTACCTACTTAGCAGAGATTTAATCCTCTGAAAGTAAAATAAATGAAAATTGTCATTGACAAACCAGAGATTTTTCAAATGTAAAGCAAAATAAAAATAATAGTTGGATTTTAATGCGATAAGAGAGGCCATCTTACTGGAATGCATTTTACATCCTGCTAAATTTTGATTAATATTCTTGAGCAATTTGTGAATGCTGAGAAAAATTCATCAACCAACCATCAAGGATGTTGATGAAAGAAGTCTACAAAGAGCTCACACAGAGGTTAAAAAAAAACCTTGAAAAATTGCAACTGCCTGTAAATTACAGCAAACACTTCCTCCTTTCTAACTTTAATCCTTACTTTCATACTCTGGTTTAAATGTAAGCAGAGAGGATCAACCAGAGTAGAGAAAAATGATTAATACTTAAATACATAGCATATAATCACTGAGCAAATGATATTTAGTATTTTTGAATCAGCTGCTGTTTAAGCATAACATACAACTCTAACTATAAATTCTTTTAATTCATATAAGGTGTTAAGTGTTAGGGATTTTAAGCATACAGTTTTCAACGAATCATGGCAAACACTTCTAGGTGGACATGGACATGGCCTGTCAAATTGCCAAAAACCTCTGAAGATGTCAGATATTTCTGGATCAAAAGACATAACCACACAGCAGTAAGAAAGAAAGGATGGTATTACTTCTTTGTAAGAGACTTACTATTTTACTATGACTTGTGTCACTATTTATGGCTTTTTAATTAGGAGTTAATTCTCCAACACTATTAAATAATTGCTTCATAAATTGCATATGCTTTAAAAACTGTTACAGCAAAATCATTTTAAAAAAATGAAACTCTTCAATCTTAGGGTATCCAAAGATATATCCTCTATCCTTATATCCCAGCTATACAAAAATTTCAGGATCAAGTCTCATCATCCTTTTCACTGTTTACCGAAGCAAAGCTCCCACTGGACTTAATAAATGAATTTCATCTAAAACATTTTTAGTCCCTTCCTTTTGATCTTCCAACTTCACTTATGTTTAAAGCTTAATTATAGTACTGAATTCTAATATTATGAAAGCTAAAAAAATCCATGAAAGACATTGGAGTAAATTATAAATACCACAGAAAGTTTCAGAATACATTCGTTAATTCAGCATAGATTTTTTCAGTTTCCAGAAAGCACAAAAGCACAGTTCCATAAATCTATGTGAAGGTAACATTGCAGTGCTCAAAGAAATAGCTCCTATTACCACCATGTATAAAGAAGTTACTAATCTGTTATTCAAGGTAACATTACAAATGCCTGCGGGGAAACATTTCTTTTGGCATATGGAAATGCACTGTTTTATCAAAAAATCTAAAGTAAATAATTTTCAACCCATGCTATGTCATTGAATCACTTTTAGCTTCTGAAGCAATTTCCTGATTATGTTCTGTCTCTATCAATAGCTGACTGAAAAATCTATGTTCCGTTGCTTTGCACAGATTCCTATTTCTCTACACTACTGAACCTATACAGACCGTTGAATACAAACACAGTCTTTTATATGAAGTTACAGATCCCACTTCAGAGATTCCACTTCAGGGTAGTGCCAAACTGAAGGAAGGCCTCTGAGGAAAGACCCATGCCCACCCCACTCCCTTTGCTCTGAAGGCATCTGAAGAGAGAACCAGGCCCATCCCATTTGCTCCCTTTGCAGACTCATAATTCCTCACTGTTCATAGGGCAACAGAGCACAATTAATCTTTTAATAAAGGGTTAATTTCAAGTGAATGATTGGGCCTGGGTGGATAGAAGGATGCAGATAGAGCAGAATCCTATGAAGAAACTTCTGCATACTAAATCCCATAAAAGAGAATACTGTTCTTTCTAAAGCAGAATTAGCATACCAAAGCAGTTTTCAGAGTTGCAGATGAGCAGTTTAATTTCACACAACAACCTGAAAAAAAAGGAAACTACTGTGTAGTAACATGCTGGCATTGAAACTTTACTGCTAGCAGAGAACAAGTTATTTGTATTTCCCTCAGTACTTTCTTACCTACCAAGTAGCTGTGGCACAAGGAGCAAAGAATTCAACAAGTGAGAAAGCAGTCTCATTTCATTTTTAGAACCCGTATGTTATTACATGAATTACATGAATGTGTAAACCATACACTAAATGTATTTCTTTTTCAAACAGCTTAATTCATATGTGTTTTTATAGAAATAATATTTGGTAAAGCTACGTTATACACTACCTGTACGATACCTACTTGTCTGCTAAAAGTTTTTGCACAATTAGAACTGACTTTGTTTCAGAAATAATTTTATCTATCCATCACTCAACCAATGATACTGTATCTCAGTAACAGTTTATGTTATTGGTATTTTAAATCACTTGCAATTATCTTTTCATATACAAGTACCAAATAGATCTACTAATACATTATTATTTTTCAAAATATCTTAGGATACTTTGCAATAGGCCTGCCCTATCTAGTTCCAGCTGCTGTGCAGTTATCTCAAGACTTGTTTCAATCTCTACTACTTCAGTTCTGATGCAGATAATAAAAACAATGTCTTATTAATATCTTCTCATACCCAGACTGAGATAATTAGAGTTGCTGCTTCTGATCCTCCCTTATTTACCTACAGTAAAGTTATTGCTTCTTTGTCAAGTGTTCCTGAGTTCACAACTGTGTTGTTAATAGTCTCCTGTGGCAGGCTCTTGTGAGGTTTTCATTTAAATAGGAACACCTTAACACACTGTAGGGAAGGCAAGATCTCTAATTAAATACATGGTGCTAAATTCTGTCCTTCTAAATGTACACTCTATCCTTATTAACTTGCAAATAATGTAACTTAATACTAGTTACAGGAGATGTGAACTAGCTATTCAATATCACCAAATTGAAGATTCTGGGTTTTGTAAAACTGACAGAAGGTATGAATAAAAGCTGGAGCTGAGGCCTTTTTGTAAAGCTTCTATTAAGTTTGCAATAGCTTATTTTACTCTCAGATTTTAAAATATATGTCCTCCAAACAAAGCTATAAATTACCCATCATACAAGCACTGACTGTAATCGTGAGATCTTTTCATATAGGTGCGATGGCCACAGACAAACCCTGTAATCTATCCACAATTCCAAATTATTATTTGACTCAAGGGAGCACGCAAAAAAAAACCTCACCAAGGTCTCTGTCAGACTCTACAAAATCAAATGGGAGAAAGAGGGAGAAGAATGCATGAGAGCTGGAAGACAACCGTAGTAGCAGACAGTCTGATCAACAGTAGCTGCATGCAGCACCGGCTTACAGTGGCTCAAGTTGTGGTCTCACAACATGAAATCTGCAGCAGCAGTTTTCCCAGTTCTTTCTATTTTTCTCTCCCAGCCTTTTACCATGGGGAAAATGAACAGACAGGCTGAAGGAAAAAAAAAATAAATATATATATACACACACACACACATATATATAGAAATTTACACATATACAAACGTGAAAATACTTAGTTTTCCTTATAGTTCCGTACCGTTCTTGATTCTGTGCCCCAACATGAAAAAAACCCAAGACATTTTACACCAGAACTGCTTAACTAGTCTATTGTGTTGAAGGGACAGAAATGTGTAGTGGAAGAGATGAAAGAATATATGAAAATGGTATTGCTGCTGAAAATTTTCTGTCCTGGCACTAGGGTAAATGCAGAAGCTTGTTTTAAAAATCAAAAGAACAAGAGGTTTATAAGTGTCTAAGAAGGCATGACTTCATCCAGCCTCAGGCTGCAGCCCTGAGAGAAAAGTTGACTTGATAAAATAACCCATGACCACTGAGAGTTCTGACACAGCCCCAGTCCCAACTGCCAGTACTCCTCAAATGCGATGACAAGCCAAATATGCTGATTACACTAGCAAGAGAACACAAGAGAAGAGCTGGAGTGGTCATTTTTGCAGGACTGTGCTCACATATCCAAATGAACACTTGATGAATAAGTAACTGATCAAGGCAGTCTCTTCACCTATATGCCAATTTAAAATCTTTTAATTTTGGTATTATGCCTTCCCAGTGAACAGAAAGTATTTGAGTCTTGCCTGTAGTTTGCTATTGTAAAAGGGGAAAAAAAAAAAAAAAAAAAAAAAGAGAGAGAGAGAGAAAAAAAGTGGTTTGGTTAATTTTTTAAGATATATTTGGCGACTTCATATTTGAGTACATACAGCTATTAGCAAGTCTTGAACTAAGAGTCATTGTCACTGCCAAAATAGACTACATGTAGATAATTCATAAAACAGCAACTAAAATTGTAATCAATGTTACATGCAGGATCTCTCATTAAAAACAAACAAACAACAAAACCAAATCTGTCATCGATTCATAGCTGAGGATTTACTATGGGGAGCTTTTCCGTGCTTCAAACTAAAGAAAACAATGACAAATTCTCACAAAGAAAATTGTGAAATTGATTATGTGTTCCATGGATGTAATCTCAAGAAGTACTTAGATACATTACTTGTCATTATTCAGGTAATTGCAACATTTTCAGGTAATAAACCTCTTAAGTGAAAATACCAATTCACAGGGTACCTCCCCATCAGCTGTGCTGACTTCTAATTTAGAGAGATTTCTTCAGAAATACTGGAATGCATGATCAAACACGGTCAGGCTGCCATATTACCTCCTTTGAACTTTGTCTCCTACATCCTATAATTACATTATCAGTGTCAGACTACTAGGTAGTTCTTAAAAATAATGAAAAGTTTATTTTCTTTTCAGTGGGGAACAAGAGAAGTTTATTAAAATCTCAAAATATTTTACTATGTACTCATTTATTGAAACACATTTTTGTCTGTCTAGACATTTATCAGTATTTTTAAAAAAAAAGTTTCACATTGTATTTCACATCCTTCCCTGCTTGTAACCACTTCAGTGCATTGATTCTATGACTACCCAGAAAACAGTTTCCATAGCAGCAGAGATGAACCCATGACTAGGTGAGGTTTCTGTTCAACACGATCATGTAACAAATCTTTATTGCTGCATTCCTTGCTGACACTTTCTAAATGCTCTTCTAGTTTTCTGACAGCCTCACCTTTCCATTCTTTTACTGTAATCTCATTAATCTTTGGGTTTTCTTGCTATAAACTTAACAGCTGGTAAATAAAGTTGGATAGTCTTGCTCACAAGAAATCAGAAAAGAGCACATAAAGTTACAGTACAGTGTGAAAAAAATCATAAAAATAGGAAAATATAAAATAAAACATTCATTTAACTAAATTATTGTTAATATAAGAAAGCTGCGAATTAAACACCATTTGTTTATGTGCTGGAACATGAGACTATTTTTTTCATCTAGTAAGACAGAATAGTAACGACATAGGGAGACTTCTAAGACCAACTTGATATGAAATCCCCCCAAGAAAGCAGAAATCTGTTCTTATAAAAGTGATGCTGCTTTTTAACAGGTCTGGTTTTCCTAGATCTTACTGTAAGTAGCCCCCCCCCCTGAGAACAACTGATTGCAGTTCAGCAAGAACCAGATTCAAAGCAATACAGGCAGCCTGAGGTGCTAACTTTCCTGATGGTTCATCTGCACATCCCCCCACCACAGCTCACTTCCATCAGCCATGCTCCCCTGTAAACTGTATCACTAGCTAGAGTGCCTTTTTATTTTATTTTTAATGGGTTATTTCAGCCATCTAGTGATACAAATATTGAACTGTAATGACTAAAAGGGTGATGACTACAAAGTTTGGACAGAAATTTCACAAGCTGGTATTGCTACTAAATCTTTTCTGGTGCTCCCCTGTGTTTACATTCTGATAATTTGACAGGTTTAATGAAGATTTATGTAGATCATGTGCAAGTGTAGATCATCATCTCACCACCACCCCCCTCATGACATACAAAAAATATCAGAAGTAACTACCTGGAAAGCAGAAGGCAAAGATACAGGAAAAAAGTAATATCACTTATTACCCCAACTGGCATAGTAAAGGGATGTACTCACATACTGAACAGAACTCACACTGAACCAGGAGCAAATACAAATTGAGTACAATTGCTTTGACTCTAACTTAATTATGTTAATCATCTAGATAATGTGAGAGACAGAGGTGGTTAGCACCTGTGGAGAGGAAGAGATATTAGCAAGGGAATACATCATTAGCTCTGGAGGAACTGCAAGAGAAAGAAGAGTAGTTATTACCTATGGAAAATTAAGCGTGATCTAAAAGACAGGTGTGAGGAAAATTATAATGTGTCATAAACCCAGTATTTTCACTGAGTTAATCCTTGCTGTATCATTTGGTGCTGCTAGTTTTAGTTCCAAGATTTATTTGCTGAAGATATTTTGCAAGTTTCCCTTCAGAATTCGGGATTAGAAATTAGATCAGAACCGGAAAAACTGCTTTAGGACAGATATTTTCCCATTATTCACTGACATTTTCTGTTCTTTATTGTCTATATGAATTTATTTTGAAACATGGAGATTATCTGATTTGATAAACAAACCTTCTCTGCAGTAACTGTACAATGTATTTTACATTCTCTAGTATGTATATAAGGACAGCATTATTTACACAATATTCTCCCTGTACAATGGGAAAATATATTTTCCTTGTTGAGACATTTCCTTTCTTCCATTAGAAAATTAACAACTATTTTGCAATGTATCTTTAGCCAACTAACAGCCTAAGGACAAGGTATGTTATAATCCATAGTCTAAAAAATGAATTTTTGCCACCAAAAGTACCTGTCATTGTCTCACATCAACACAAAGAAAATGGAGCATAAAACCAGCAGATGTCGAGTGATTTGAATTAAAAACAGAACACTTTTGCCTGATTAATATTATATGATTAATATAGCTTTTTTAACACCTTTTGATTGCTAGGGACAACTATTCCACAAGAAGAGGCTCTAGTAAATTTGAAAACCACCTGAGTAAACTTTTCTTTCCCCTGTAGACTACTTGCACTCCTCTAGTGAGTGGAAATTTATTTGATCACAGTGTTAAAGGGCACTATGACAAAAGAGTGCCTCAAATAATCTGATTTTCAATGTCCTCAAATCCCAGACATAACTACTGGGGGGCAGGGAGGGAATAGACACTTTCATAAGTGTAACATACTTAATATGAACCAGTTTTCCCATTAACAGAAAGGATTTTTTTATCATCATGCTCATGCACCCCCAACAATGTGTTATTAAAGTACAGAATCAAAAGTGCCAAACTACTTTTGTTAACAAAAGCTCTCCTAAGCTGTTAGAAACTTCACAAGGAGAAAGGCTATAGTACTTCCTATATACATAGTGGTATATTAAAATCATTGTGAAGTCTGTTGAAATGAGTATTGCAGATTGTGTTCTTGCAGGTAGGAATCTATCTATATATTTAGACTCAGTTCTGTCCAGCTGCTTCGCAGGGGCAAGTACAGCAGAACAGGGTTAGGAAGAGATCAGGCTGTAACTATTTAGTAGTAATTTTAATGTTGAAGGTTTCTTCTCACATGCAGAAACATGTGTAAAGGGCAGAAAAACATGTAAAGGGCAGAAGGGGTCAATCAGGCCATGTTCTGTAGATGTATCACAGGCTAAAAGGATTACTCAGATTCAGAGGAGAGATCTGCTGCCTCCTATATGTTGAAAAATACATTTCACTTACATTGGAAACATGTAACAGATATGTATATTGACTCAGCTGTAATATATGTTCAACATATTAGCTCTGAAAGAATCAAGAAAAACCCTATTACTGAGTCTAAGCAGCTGTCAGTACATGCTTGTTACACATTTATGCATGTGAAATTATATCCACAGTTGTGATATTCCACACTCTAGTGTGCTTAATTCACCTGCAGTTTCTCATTATCCCCCACAGTTCTTACTGACATGAAACTGAACCCATCATCTACTCACTAATTATTCTTCCGTATGGTTAACATAGAACATACAGAATAGTAACACTTCACTGAGTATCGACTGACAATTTCTCTCAGACTACCTCAGTGAAAATTAACTCTCAGCTTCAGGAAAGATGACAAAGAGTCTTACTCCTACTCTTATATTTCAAGATTCATAAATATTTGTGTCTATTATCTTGAAGAAAACGCTTAGTAGCACAGTGCAAAACCCAATGAAGCTATTGGAGGAAGGAAAAGCATATGATGTATTGTAAACAGACTAAGTCTTCGTCCAAGAAATCAGTCTCTGAATTTTCATCCCCAACCACGCTGAAATTCTGTCAATCTGCTTTTCAGAAAAATCAAATCAAGCAATAACAATCTCTCCCAGTTCCAGCACCACTGCTGCAGGTCTCTTCCCAGCCAAGGCACAGAACCTTGATTCCAGCTCATGTTTCTGACCTAACCTTCTGATTCTGGGGCAGATTAGCTATGATTACTTTCAATTCCAATACTCTGCTAGGGAAAATGTCTAGAGGACCTATATCTGAGCATGTCTCTTACTCGCAGACATATACTCCTGATCAACACATGTTTAACAGTTGATGCAAATTTAATTTTGCCAATTTGCAGTATCTTAATATCTTTATGATGTTGCAACCCTTCATTTCTCTGTACTTAATAATATTATCTCTGCATCATAATATTTGAAGTTAGGAATGAAACAAACCAAAACAACAACAAAAACAACTCTCAAACAAATATGAATTCCTAGTTTTCCTTTTCAGGCTTCCCTGGGGTCTAACTTGTTAACTTGCATTGCAGTTCAGGGTTGAGGCATAGATTCTCACATATCTACAAATATCCTCATAAATAACGTCTTAAAAAAAAAAAAAAACAACAAACAAAACCCCAACACTTAAAGCTTATAGTTTGGTTTTTCTTTACTTAGAATCTTATCTTGAAAATTATCCAAAACAAAAATGAGAAAGGATAAATATATTTGAACGTGAACCTAGTTTTTAGAAGACAGGTAGTCCACTGAGACTCTACCAAGAAGTATGGGAGACTGTTGTTCAGTCAGTTGCTATTTCATAACAAATTATCTTGTGGTGACCTGTGTCACTGAGCCTATGTCTGCATTTCACATCAAAAATGGAGGTGCCGGAACTCGCTTTATTTGTATGAGTTCTATGAACACAAACAAGTTATATCTGAAGGGCAGTCAAGCTACAGATTTTTAGAATGAATATCCATTAAAGTAACTCCTCTGAAGCTGTTAACAATGGAGAAGAGAGTTGCTTTGGTTTTCTTGCCCTCTTTCTCTCTGGAAACCTTCAGTGTATCTCAATTTATATGAATTCACTGACACTAGAAAGATCAGTGTCTTTTTTTTTGGTTTTTTTCAGGATGGTTTGTTGTTGTTCTTGAAAGAGTTTACCCTTGAGTCCTAGTTGTATTTCTGTTTCAGAGAAGTGGTGAGAGGTTCTGCAAGTAAGTGGAAGTCAAGAAATCTTATATAAACAGTGATGACAGAGCAATGTGAATGAAGAAAATAGAAACCCAAATAATTATTCAAGTATTGCACTAGTAACATCAGGTACCCTGCAGCCTGTGTCTCACTCATGATCGATTTTGGTACTAAGAGAGACATGAGCAGTGTTGTGTGTAACTGAAGCTCTTCCATGTTGTTAAACATATAGAAGGACTTTCTCCAAAGTTAATTCTTTCCTATCTCTTAAAGTAAGATCTGTCAGGTAATGCCTTCCCTTTACTTAAGATATTTATAAGGTCTCTTGTCTGTAGAGCTCCTTATTTGCACACATTCTTGTTTTTGTGAATAGTCCTTGGAATTGGCCAACCAGTTCCACAGTTATAAACACAGAAATATATTCCCTATAATATAAGATCGGTATCTTTGTTTCATAGGAATCAGTACTGCAATATGGACTTAACAATCACACACTGTATGTAGAAAAACATCAGATATTTCATTTACTTTACAGGTTAAAGACTTTTACTATTTGGCAGGTTTTTCTTGCTTGTTTAATATATGATTAGCTCAGAAGTTCAAACAAACCATTGCCCACAACAATAATGTTGGTTTAGTCTATTTAAAAAAAAAAATGTTATAACTATATTGGAAAATGAAAAAAATGAAAGCTAACACCACTGGCCTGACTCTTCATCTACTATCTCCTGACCTGTTTCGTGGCTCCTGTCTTCCATCCTAGGTTGCTGCTCTGGATAACTGGATTGACAGCCCAAGTCGTCTTTTCACCTAGCTCATGGATTTAACTGAAATATCACAATATTAACAACAAACACAGTTTTGTAGGCAACTCCTGCTGTTTCCTCTCTGTGCTGCTTTATAGTGTAATAAATACTGTATGTCCTTGAGTGCCATAGAGCACTGTAGGAATAAACCACCTTTGTAAGGAAAGCCTAGCATTAAAGCAGTCAATTCTACAACACTGAAAATGCCTTTCCCAGCTTTGTCATCATCTACTATCACACACAGGTTTTTCCTACAACAGTACTAAGAATATTCTGAAAGTTGTGTTTTGTTTTTTTTTAAACAATAAATATTTTCTATAAAATTGTCCAGCATTAGATGTTCACTACGTTGGTTTCTTTTTGTCAATAACTGTTCAGGAAAATTGTTGTATTTGCTTATGGTTTTGATTATATCCTGTGTTATTTGATATGATGCTATACATTATATCTTTATTAGTTTTTGGAGGGTTTTTTTACTTTGTTAGAAAATTAATAAAATTTTCAATCTAGCTTTTTCAGGCAATGAATATCTCTATGACATTTTAATGGCACCTATATGTAAAAGCTTATCACTTCAGAAAATAAAAGCAAGCTTTTTAATCAACTGAAGGTGAATACATTCTGGAGTTTGTGTCGAAAGAATCAAGCAATTACAAGCTTCATAATATGTCCTTGAGTATTAAAAAACTGTTCCATTCCATTGCTATTATAAAGCAAAAATGCTATTCTAGAATCCTGCTATGAAATATAATCGTATTGTTCACATTAAGAAAGAAGGTGGTCCAAACCAACAGATCTTCCCCATGAATACTTTGTCTAGTTTTGTGAGTACAGTACTCTGGGATGACCAATACTACCTTGAAGATCTCAGTCACAGTTTTAGAAAACCTAAATGAAACACAGTATCTTAGGCAATTGCTACCTCTTTCATTTAAATTCTCAATATCAAAAGAAGTTTTCTGATCTAGAATTTGAGTTCAGTTCTGATTCTTACAGAGTTGCATAAAATCTTAATCTCATAAACCATAATTTTATAAATGCAGGTAGAATTTTGACTTTGATTATTTGGATTATTTGATTTGACTCTTTGAAAACCAGAATTTTCATTTTGATATTGGTTATAATATTATACTGTATCACAGAAAGTGGCATGGCACTTTCCAGAAGAAAACCACAGTCATATTTATGAGCCAGATGAAACCTTACTGAAGCATGAATTTTGGTATTCCTGTCCTATTTATAAAGTACTTGTAGCATTATCTGAAGGCGGGAGCAGGGGTGATTGACATACACTGAAGGATGGTTTACCCTCTTGGTATTTGTCTGCCGGAACAAAAATGCCCCACTTTTCCAGGCATGTTATTTTTTTTTTCCTTTTCCTCCTATTTTGCACATTTCAGGATCCAAGCAAGCTAAATTTTGTAAAGCAATGGGTTAGAGCCAATTTTGTCTGCATTCTATACCACTACGGGTAATGGTGTTAGACTGTTGTTGTTCTTCCCCAACTCCATCTACTGCCTGTTAATGCAATGCTGTCACCTAGCACTCAAGGTCTCCAAACCTTGAATCTATAACGTGGAAGAGCACTGGGGAAGCAGTACTACTCACTCTGGTCTGCATTCTTTCCTACACATGCACTATTTGCTGTTATCAGAGATAAGATACTGCACTTGGCTCTGATATGCAATAAATATGTCATCAAGTAGTTTATCCCAACAAAGTTAGTCTTAGTGAAGGCCATGGAGTAACACAGGTTTTGAATAATTCCCTGATGACTATCTTAAATCCTTTTCTTCATATCTGTAGCAAAGTGCAAGTGAGAAAGCAGCTAGAGACAAATGTCTCTGCTAGATTCTAAAACACGCTGGATTTGATTAAGGAACAGTATATAAATGTTAAGAAACAACATTTAAATTACCGAGAGAGAACAGTTATTTAAGTTCTAAATTAAAATTAGAGCTTTATTTGGATTAATTTTTCCTATACAATTAAAAAAAATAGTGCTTCAAGTAATAAATGGAAGTCTAGCTAACTAGCAATTTACTTCTGTATATCCTTTCCTAAACTGTGCATTACAAGTTGTTTTGTTGAAATTAATTCTCAATGGTAAGAGTAACTTGCAATAATAGTTTCTGCCCTGAATAATCAAATGAAGAGGGGAATAAATTACTACAGGTTATGCAACACATCTTAAAAAGCAGCAACTTTATTATACAACTAGCATTTCAAGTGTTCTCTACTGAACCTTAGATTTTATTTTGAATCCATGATCATCAACTTGCTGAAAGGCAAGACACACACCTGATGTGAGCCATCAACCTACGTGTCCACTGTTCCCGCTGACTGAAATTTCAGAAATCTTTTGATATCTCACAGAATGCCAGGGGTCAGCTTGCATGAGCAGCATGAAATCAGATGTGCCATATTGTTCAGCATCTGCTCCTAACTTCAGACAAATGCTTTGCTGGAAAACATAGGGCTGTCAGCATCGATAATTCTGTGCTAATCCATCAACCTTTACTTGTGTTTTGCCTCACCAATTATTTTCCTCAGAGCTTGTTTAGCTAGCTATACCTGGCTAATGAGCCTCAGATCAACTTAATTTGTATTGAAGAGATATTTTCTTCTTTTCTCTCTTTTCTTCCTTTTCCTTTCTTTTCTTCCTTTAAAATCGTTCCTCATTTTCAAGACTCAGCCTGTGTTCTCCTCCTTTCTGTTCTGCCTTCCTATCAGCCTGAAACAGTTCTTACTGAAGACCTTTCTTTCTTGGTACTATAATTTTTATAGTATCATTATAGAGTTTAGAGACAGTTTTATTGTAGGCAATAAATATTTCTAAAATCATTCAGGCATCCAGCAATTGTGTTTATTTTATGTCACCATCACACCATGGAAGATCATAATGGTTATAGAGGCCAAACGCATTTCTAAATTACTATAAAATTTATAGTCCTTCATTAATTGGGGAAAGTAATAAAGGAACAACTAATGAATAGCGTCTAGATATTTCAAGCACTTTTAGCATACTTAAATATTTCAAGATACGTTTAAACCTATAAATCATATTAAAATGAATGTGCCATGTACTTAATGCTTCTCTCCTAACACTTACATACAGGCATCTATAGTAGCACTGTGAAAACTCACACCCAAGTAAATAACACTTTACTGGCATTGCTAAATCTGCTAGAATTTTTCTTACAGTGACATGAAAGGTAATCATAAGTGACAAGAACAGACTTGTATTTCCTCTAGCGGAGACTTTCAGAGAAAGCTGAACCAAGAGCCTATATCCAATGAAAGATAAAAAGTATATTCAGTATAGTTCTGTGTGAATAAAATCCCAGAACCATTTCAAGAACCCAGTTTTAAGTATATCTCAGACTACCTCTTTGCGCTAGTAAAACTTGGCATAGTCATACTTTAGACACTTTGTACAAATAAGGAGTACAGTTACTGGTTTTGTCTGGGTTTTAAAGCTGTCTTTTTCTGGGTTTTGTTTTTTTTATTGCTTGTTCTCTCCCATAATTTTTCTTTTGATTCCCATTTATTTTTCTTTCCTTTCCAAAACTATATATTAAAAATCTTGTTTCCATAATTACATTGATTATCAGAAAAGCTTTTTTAATTACAAAGTTTATTTATTCAAACATAGTGTCTGACTAAAGAGCATGACAAAATCCATTAAATAAAATCAAGAATCAAGTACTTTTTGAAAGCCAAGACAGCTTGTTGCCAGTATTCAAGATAAGCACTTTATCATTCAAAAATCAACCTTCTTAATAGCCAAAAATGCTTATTCTACCTCACCAAAGGACATTCTCTTTTTACTCAAACTGCATGAAAGAGCAGAGACGTAAGATGCATAAGAATTAAATGATCACCCTCCCCAGATCAAAATACACTCGGTCATTACATTGTAGTCAAGACATCTTGCATTTATTACCTCTACTAGCTGCCAAAACCACAGGTACTTTAATTGATCCATTGGGTCATATATTTCTTCAGTTGTAAAATTCTAGTAACATATGTTCATGTTGATTTTATTACCTAGTTTTTAAATATTCAAGTGGGTTTTCCAATAACTTCCATTTTGAAGTAATAAATCAATACTCACAGCTAGGCAACTACAAAGTGTAGTAAAAATCAAACTCCAATTTTCATTATCCTTGTCCAATGATTTACTCAGAAGATGAGAATACTTCTTTACAGTATATCATATCTGCCAGGACTGTCACCATTTTAATTTTAGTGGTCTAAAAAGTATGTCTTCTTTTTCATTTTGAAACATATTGCTGCCTGAGGCTATTAAATCTTATTAGTTAAGAAACCTTTTATATATGAAACATAAATGGTGCTTTTTTTACTTTATTTCAAGTTTTTGATCTCATAATTCTTTTTCAGTTTCATAATTTTTACCACATTAGGTCAGTCTTTCCTTCTCCCTTCCATTTTGTCTTTCCTCTACAATACATGCCTTTCCTGCACACCCTTTTACTTTCATTTTGCAGCATGGAGGAAATGTATACAACAAAATCTGAAGTTAAGCTAAATGAATAGTTCCACTCGCATAAAATTACAATAGTTAAACTATTTTATTTCTTGAATTTCTGTCCTCATGCTCTTCACTACTATATGACTACAAGTAACATACAAAGTAATATCAACATAAGTCCTTCATGCTGATAACCACATGGAAATAGGTGATATTGATCAAGACCATGGACTGGGGGAAAATAGGAAATTTAGTTAATACTTATACAAGTGGAAAAAAGGAAAAATATTTGATATTACTATGTCATTCCTTGAATATTCAAGAAGTTTTACTGACTTATGTACTTTTAAGAATATGATAGACCTTAGAAGGTTACCGCTATACTGGGATATAAATTTGTTTTCCTTTCCAAGGAAATTAATCTAATAAATAACAGGACAAAGATGGAACACTTAACAGAAAGACATTTTTTGTCAAATGAAAAAAAAAAAATTGAAAATATCCAAGACTTTTCTGTATTCAACTTATATTACTTTTAGATTGGAAAGTTTATTTTGCCTCTTATACTGAGTGGTTTTTAGTTTCTAGGTAGTTTTGGAAAATGACTGAGTCATACCTCAGTAATACTGACAACATACCTTTAAACTGCTGTATGTGGATCAGAGGTGATTGCCTTTTTAATTTCCTTAGGTTGATAGCTGAATAAAAACTGCCATTCTATATAAAAATTAATGGAGGTTTTTTTTTCAGGTATTGGTAGTTTCAAAATTAACTATTGAAAATATTCTAGTATTCTGTGATGATGCTTTCTTTCAAATAGATTAATAAATCCCAATCACATAGGCAAAGTCAATTAAAATTCTCACGATATGTTTCTATATTCAATTCCAAATGTATGGACAAGCTTCTGGAAATCCAGGCTTGCATGCTGACTTGACCAAGATCAGAGGAGAATCAACAGATCTGTATAAAAATGAAACCAGCTTAAGACTGTCTACAATTCACATACATACCTGTGTAAGTACACATATATGTTTCATACACACATATGAAAACACTAAGGGCGTGCATGCACACATACAGTAGTTATAGACCAGAATGTGATAGACCCATAATGAATTCCAAAAAGACAGAGACAGCCGAACCACACTTTTGCTTCTATAACTTCTAATAAAGAACAATTAAGCAAGAAAAAAGGTAAATCAAAGTGATTGGAGTTGCCCATATAGTGGCCTCTTCCTCGTCGATTTTAGAGGGACGGGGAGAGAGACACCTGAGAATAAGCACAGAAATTAACCTAGGTATATGTGTATGTGTGTGTATATTTAATAATTTCAAGTGGGTTTAATCCATATTAGTAAACTGAAAACAAACTATTTATAAAAGAACATACATAAAATTTTGCTTGAAACCTTCATGTAAGTGTAAAAATGTGTTGCCTAAGGTATTATCTTGTCAAAGGCTGAAATTGTTCATCAACTGACTGATGTTTTCTAGTCAAGACAGGCGTTAGAGACTTTGAAAATTTTTTCAGGAATTATACAACCAATACAAATATAATTACATCTGTAAATGTGAAGGAAAAAAAACTCTTCAGAATTGTTATTTTCAAGAGTCCACCCAGCATACTGTGTATATTACACACTAAAAATACTGTGAGGACCCTAATGATCGGAAAAGAAATATTTCACATATAACAGCTCCAGAAGGGCATTTTTACAATAACAGGAAAAAAATTGTGCAGGATGATGTTTTTAAAACAACATATAATCAAGACTGACTTATAAATACTTTTGAAAACCAAGCCATTAACTGCTAACTTGAAACTTGACTTTTTTAGATTATGTGTATAAGAAAAATACTAAGTGATACACCACAAAAATACAACATCAAAATGTGAAAAAGTTTCTAGAAATACTTCCGTTCACTTTCAGAGTACACTACAGGTAGTCAGAGGTTTTAATGCCCAGTAGGCTACAAAGCTGTCAAGTAAGAATTTTGGAAAATTTCTCTGTAAAACAGACAAATTATTTGACGTAAAATTATTATTTAGGGACATCATTTTTGTTTCAATAAATGATTTGTACATTGGGAGCTTATTGGATATTGAGCAATACTCTAACAATGAGTTTTAGATAATTAGGACAGAGTATTGTGAAATAGTTATATGATTGAATTACTCAGATGGACTCCTTAGATTTTCTGTCAACAAAAACAAATAGTAGCCTGCCAGAATATTTCAGATGAGCTCATACCTTTGAAGGTCTCTGATGATACTGTATCCTATGTTATAATCTATGTTGATTTTCATTGTCATTGAAACAATGGTTTAAGAATGTTTTAAATTCTTAAAACAGTTTCCCCTTTACAAGCTTATTCAATCAAAAATTCTTATCAGGTATTTTGTTGTACTCTTGCTTTACATAAGCAACTCAGGCTTCACCTGAACCTTAAGGTATCTGAAGTAATTTTATTGACACACACCATGAATCCAAAATCCATAAATATTTCCCTTCAGACTGCAAAAATTATTTTTTAATGTGAAAAGTAATAAAACCCTTCACCTGCCATTGAATTTTATTTTCTTGAAAGTAAATGCTTTGTTAATCTTCAGTGAGCTACAGGTTACAGCTTTATTAAATTTTAAAACAGGAGTGTAACAGTCCTTTGACAGCTGGGCCAAAGCTCAGATAACTATTCATAACAGGATATTTATTTTTCCACAGTTCATATTAAGAATTAGAGATCAGAACACTATGTCTATAATCAGAGTATAGAAAGCATATTCCCCAAAACTTTTATATCTGCCACAGAATCTTTGTTGCCATACTCTTAGCCCTTTTTCACTGTCCAATAGATCCTGCTTAGGTACTACAAAAGTCTGATCATTTTGGAACCAAGACAAAGGGGTTTCCCTAGTAACATCCTGTAGATATGGTTTCTTCAGAGAAAGGGTAGACTTTTCACTTTAAAGGGCCGTGGCAATGGTTTAAATTGAAGGCAACTGTAGAAAGAGAAATTTACCTAATTTATAATAGTCTACCTACTTCATCTGTTTGACTTAAACACCAAATTTCCTTACAAATGCAACGTACACACCCCCACAGTACCAAAAGAACAAAATCAAACAAAAAACCTGACCAGAGATTACTTGATTACTTGGACATGCATAGTTCTCCCATTCAGCCCTTTCCTACAAGGATCTTCCCTGATGGGCCCAATAAAAACACCCTAAAAATAAAAAATGAAGAGCCTATCATAAGCTATTTCTCAAGAAGTAAAACAGGTCTAAACCTACAAAAAGATCCAATTGCATTCTTTTTACAAGACTCTACAGAATCATTCTATATCCTCTTAATAGGATTTGTCAGTAAAGCCAGGAAAAAGAAAAAGATATTACGGGGTTTTATTCTCTGTATGTTTCCACAATATGATTATCTTTATATTCAAATGCAGTAAGAAAGGCTCAGGATGCAAGCTTTTAGGCTTTAATTCTTTCCAACTCCAGCCTTCACTGATCACTTTAACAGAGCTGTTTTACAAAATGACAGAAATAGAAACAATTAATTTTAAATGTTATTGCAGTAGCAATATAGTATTTATAACTGAAATAATGACAATACACACTAAAATGTATCTTTACATAAGTAAACTTTCCAAAACACATAACAGTAATATGATCTCTGAGTCCAGTGGTTGAAAGGGAAAACAGCAAAGCGGCGGCTGTCTATATTTCAGGTTCTTTCTGTTAAAACTTTAGAAGTGCCATAAAGATGTAGTTGCTAACTCACACTAGATTCTAGCTTGAGTAATTTTATATCATCTTTAATTTCAAAATTTTATGCCTCTTACTTTTATTAATGCTATTTCTCTTTAAGCATTCTATATTCAAACCTACACTCAAGATAATGATGTTAAAATAATTCTAAAGCTAATTGTGAAGTAATAAAGTGATTTGAAACACTGCAAATAATTTATGAAATTTAAAATAGAAAGCAAGATACTGTAAAAATAAGCATAAAAATCAACCCTCTCTTTTCATAATTAGCATTTTAATTATGGAAGAGCCAAAACCAACATGAAACCATCAGGAAATAAAAATGTAAACAGTTCATATCCCCCGAGGGGGAAAAAAAAAAAAAAAACCCAAACCAAAACAAAAAAAGTTGTGGATGCGTATATACAAATAAGCTTGTATCAATCAGCCCTGAGAACAAACCCACAGGCAAGTTTACTTTTATTAACTGTTCATATCATACATTTTTTTTTTAAATTAACTACCGTAAAAATGAACAAGTCTTTTAATAGTTATCATAATACTTTTGTAAATAAATCAAAATATCAAAGTATGTGCCTTAACATATAACACGACAAAAATTGTTTCCAATAAAAGTGTCTTTTGGACTGCATGTTCATGGCATAGAGCTACCACAGATTTCTGTCTCATCTGCTGATTCTATGTAGCACGCCCAGACCCAGAAAGATGACTCAAATGGATTGTATATTCCTGAAGACAATGAATGAAATAAGAAATGGCTCCATCTCTATAAAAACCATCATAAAATCATGATTTGAAGATGACGAAGTATATTTCTTTTTTATTTCTATCTATACATCTCCTTTCATCTACTAGTATTAAAATATTATTTCTACTGAGCAGAGAGCAGGATAGTAATTTTGACTTTCATTCCATGGAAATAACTCCTTTTCCTTTTATTGACTTGTGCCATTGCAGTATACAAAAAAAAAAAAAAAAAAAAAAAAAGCGCTGATTAATAGCTGAATTAGTCAATCAAAGTTCATATATATTAATTTATACTGGTTTTTGTTATACTTATTTCATTTAGGTTTTGTTGAAGTAGACAGGAATTCGTTACCCTCTTGCATGCGCATCCTTGCTTTTATAAACCTGAGCTTTAAAAATAATATGAACAGTAAAAACAGTAATTAGAAGTTTTTGTCTGGGAAACCATTTCTTGGTATTGCTTTACTGTGTAGACAGATTTACTGTGCACCATAAAAATGCGTATTTCATTATTAAAGATATTAAAATATGTATCTGATTGAGGGGTTTTGTGTGTGTGTGGGTTTTTGGGGTTTTGTGGTTTTTTTGGTTTTTGTTTTTTGTTTGTTTTTTGTTTTTTTTTTATAAGATGCAATAGACTTGCAACTCTCAAGATCTTCCAGGGGACCCTGCACAGGTTGTTTTACCTAACTGAATGGCACAGTAAAAAAATTTCCAGAGTCTATAGGGGTTGATGCTCAGTTGAATACACTGTTGCCATAATGGACTCTGGTGTGACAGAAAGGGTATGCAGCTCATTGCCTGCAAGAAGAAATTTTTAGACAAGCTCTGTTAGAGCAAGCTTTTCCAGAAAAGGCAGCTAAATTTATATTACAAAGAGCTATAGGATTGTTTAGTAACATTCACTTCTGTTTTGTGGTGGTTCTACTATTTCTATATTGCCTCTGGCAATATCATTTATATTCTGCTTTAATTGCATTTCTAGGTTTTTTTTCCTTAATTGGATCTAGCAGTATAATAAAATATGACCAGACATAAATGAGATATCCCGTCACTTCCACCTGTTGCATAAAGGTCTTAAAAATTTTTCTCCTCATCCCCTGCAGGCCACATAAATATCTTATTTACAGTTTTGATTTAAAAAGTTTTTGCTTCTGTATCATTCATGCTTAAAACATTTGATTTCATCATCTAATCCTGTCTGGAATTGCAACCAGACATCTAATATCCTGATTTATAAGAAAGAAGAGGAAAAGAAAAACTCTGCCATGTAAGATACCTATCACTACATATTCTATCTTACCCTCTGATTTCTATCTTATTCTTATTTCTAGACGGACTAGGTCTAATTTAGGCTAGATTAAAATGACCACGTTCTGCTCCTGTACACAGACTTGTATTGATTTCAAGATGGAAGTTCTGTACAAATAAAAGCAGGATTACAAATACAGACTGTAATTTTTTATTGTACTCTATACCCACATAAATCATCCCATTAATGGAAGGGAAAGAAGAAACCATGACACATTTATTTATTTATATAGATTGTTGGTGCCTTTAAGTAACTAAAGATAGTTCAATATCAGATTGGTTTGATACCTTTCTAATTGATGCTAAATAACATTACAAAACATTACTACTTGGTCTGAACTATAAAATGAACTTAGTCTGCTTTAGTTGCCCTATTTGAGACAAACATGTTGTATTGGCCTTTTCTTTTCATGTAATGACTTTCTGCTGAATATTTTCTTAAACCCTAATATAGAAAATTAAGTTTTTTCTTCTTCCCTGCTCCCCGCTCCCCATCTTCTCCCCCCTTAAAAAAGATTGCACATCAAGAACTATTTTCAAGGACCTGCTATTCAAGCTATGTGATTTGACAAACTTAAGTGTCGGAACTGGTTTACTGGATAAACCTTTAAGAACTCAGCATTATATTTTTTTGTATAATATTCTTTTGAAAATCTTGCTTTCCACAAACATTAATGTCATGCTAGAATACACATGGAAAGGGAACACATCTGAAAGCCAATAATGGAAACTAAGTTAACTCAAGTTCCATGAAAGCAAATATTTGGAAAAAAATTCTGAGATACTTGTTCCAGCCTATTTACACAGTGATTAAGTTATCTAGTAAACTTTATTCACTCAGCTAAAACACATTACTATTATTTAATAAAAGGTAAACTTCCACAAACTATATATATATATATACATATATATATATATATTCATTGTCACTTTACCTATCAAATGAATTGAAATTGTTGTTTCCCTCTTCTGTAATTTCTATAGCTATATTTGGCATTCTTTTTGAACATTAAAACTCTTAACAAAAGATTGCATGACTCATAGTTTAATGCACATCAGAATCACTGCAGTGAATGGTGGAAGAAGATGTAGCCATCCACACTTATTTTGCAATACAGGGCAAGCTACTTGTGGCATGCTGGACTGATGACATGGGATAAAGGTACAAGTTACAAATCTGTGTCCCTTAAGCTGATTCTAAATCAGTCCTGACACTTCATAAAACACATCTGAAGCAATGAGACAAATGAGCAAGCAGTGACCTTGTACAGGCAAATACCTCTTTATGGTCTCAATGCATGTCTACAAAGTAAACATTGATTATAGGCAGTTTTCCCCAAGTATTCAAAATCTGGATACTACAGTACAATTTTCTAAAGCCACTGCAAGGTCAGGTTGAAATTGCTTAAACTATGGTATAAATAGAATTATTTTTTTTTCCTGCAATGAATTTAATCACATTTTTACAAGGTTATGTAGGGTGCAGAGTATTTATTCCCTTTTTCTGTTGGGAACTTTAAGAGTATCCTGCCATTAAATCTGCATGACCAAACAAATATAAAAATGAGAAATGTATTTTTTTTCATTTTTTCTTCACCAGAGATAATTTGTAACAATAAACAGCAGAATGCACAGATATATATCCCAGGAATAAAATAAAATATTTAAATTCTGCATTCAGCCACCCAGAACCAATAATGCAACCTGCACATCAAATCAAGCCAATTCATATTTGTTAAGAAGTGTTATTAAACAGCACTGTTTTAAACAATACCTTCCTACTTTTTAACAAGATGCCTTTGCATGAGATGCCTAGTACTATAAAACAGCTAACCAAATATCTGTAACAGTGGCTTGATTGTTTGTGCAAACTCTCGCCATGAGTATATGTAACAAATAAGAGATTGCAAACTTGGTATTTTAGATTAGTTGCCTTTCCACTATGACATGACAGATTTTAATGTCTTCCCTTTCACTGGGGATGGGGTGAAGAGGAGATAACAGAAAATTTACAGAAATTAATTAGGATTGTGCACATGAATTACTATACAGTCAAGTAAACCTACACCATACTTGCACTGACAGATTGAATTTGTTTTTTCTTCCCATAAGTGCTAGGAAAGAAGGTATACAATATAGGAGATAAATATACAAAATGAGATAAAAAGTGATTTAGAAGAATGGTATTAGAAATACTTAAAATGAATTCTTCATTGTACTGAGGACAGAAACTATGTGACATGCTTAAAAGAGAGTAAGAATAAATCAATTCATTCCTACCCACTGCACTCCAAATCAAAGAGTACAAAATTATTCGAAAATACCCTCCCACTCAACAAAGTTGTGCTTTTTCATGAGTGTTAACAAACGGGATAAGGTACAAGTAGAATTAATGCGTAACAAGATTATTTTGCTGACATGCTATGAACAAGTCTTTGAATCATGCCTGGTGTTGGCAGGTTAATTCAAGAAACAAGTTTCTGTTTTCCTGTGCAGCATAAAAAGAAGCTGAGAATACAGCCAATTACATGTGTGTATACATGTGCATATGCACACATATATGCTTTTCTAATACTCATTTTAGCTGGCTGAAATTTTTCTAAACATTTTTTTTTTCAAAGGAATTATAAACTGAACAGAAAATTTTATTGAGGAATAGACAGCTATTTCATAGGAATTTTCAATAAAATTTATTACAGGGATATCTAATGTTTGAGACTAAAAGATAGTAAGATGCAGGTCACGGATCTATTGAAACATAACATCAGAAATCAGGAGGACTAAAAGCCTATGAGTAGGACACTTACCTGGGACATGATCTATATTGGAGACTTCATGAATTTGAACCTTGGTCTCCGATATCTTGACTAAGTCTCTTAATCATTAATAATTAATGATATTGCCTGCTCTGGACTGGAACTCTCTCACTACAGAAAACAAAAAGGAAACAAAAGCTTTCTTGCATTCATCCCAAAATGGGACATCAGGTTCTTGAAAACTAAAATTTTGAGGGATATAGAGAAATAGTTCTCTATCTAGTTAAGAGAAAACAAGTTTTTAAAATGAGATTATTTACAGCTTAAAGTAACTCATTGACAATAAATGATTGCCATTTAAATAAATGAAATCTGCAGGTGCGGCAGAACATATTAAGTATCCAGCAACTGCTACTATTAAATCATTATAATATTTATTCAAAACATAATAACAAACTGCTGCCTTTTTAAAATGAAAGTTGTCTGTTTGCCAAACAACCAAATTATTTTTTAGTAGAGATAAGTACAGCTATTACACAACTTAATAAATTTCAAATGCCAGTCTGCTACAAAAATTATCTAAGAAATGGAAAAGAGGTTTTTCTTACTTCTGATTGAGATTGTGTTAGCTGCCATAGGCAAATACTGTCTTCATTGCATAGATCAGCAGAACCAACTGAACTAAGAACAAATACTGTTTCGAACATCAAACAGAGAGACCTGGGTGGTCAAAGAATCTTAGAAACCTGATGGCTCATGTTGTGCTTGTTTAATGGATGAGTATTACAGTATAGTTTTGTAAATAAATTACTTTTTTATTTTACAGTATGCCGAGACAGTTTGCTATAAGTCTAGATAAAAGTATTTAATACAGCTGCTTTAGTTCTGTACCACTAAAGCCTTAAGTATCAAATCATAGCTTTAATAAACAAATTGTACTTTGAAAAAATTATAAGCATTTTTTCTATATTGGATATTAAGATCAGAATATGTGTGTGTGTGTCCCAACAACACAGGAAATTAAAAATAAGAAATATTTTTCCCATTCTCAATCAAAACCCAGGAAAATAAACTTGTGTTTATTGGTCTCTATAACTATGTTAATAAAATATTATTTTTCAGATTTAGGTTTTTGCTGATCTGAAAGATTCTAACTCTAAAAGTCAAACTCCTAAAGGAATATAAGGACGATCTATAAAGATGCAGAGATGAGCTAGTGGTTGCATATATCTGTGTTGTTATATATGCTGTCACATAAAAAGAAATCATCTTTAGTTGGCATGTGTATCTTTCGGCAGACATTTAACCATCTTGCAAACTACCTGCTGTCCAAGTAATGTGAAGCTGGAGCTAGGGAGCCAGCAACCAGAATATGTTCAATTGTAAGCACAAAGCACATGAATTCTAGCCAGGAAATTCAAACTGCTGCTTATGTTTCAAGCTAAATTGAAGTACAAGTTCTCTTGAGGAATAGCTGTCTCAACCCAGATGATAAGCTGTCTCATTCCTAATCTTAAAAGTAATTCCCATGGTACTACTGGCAAGGGGAGTTTAACATGTATTAATACAGAAAACATCATGAAATGACAGCAGTCAAAACTGACTACAAGACTGCAAGTAACTATAGCAAGAGAAAATACCCCTAATGCAGTCTTCCAAATCAGGTAACAAAATAAGTCTTTTCATACATTGATTCCTAAGGGTAAAGCAGAGACACACAAAACCAGATATATAACCAAAACCGGTAAAATAACTCAGTGCTGATATGATACTTCCTAGGATATGTGGCTGAATCACAGGCCAACCCAAAAAAGATCCTAAAAACTATAGGGGTTCACATTTGCATTTTTCCTACCATTACAATTTTCAGCTTTAGTAAACTCCAAACTTCAAGGTAATCTAATAAGCAATGGAATAACGTAACGTCAAGTAAATGCAAATATCAATGCCAACTGTGTACATATTAGAAAATGTACAAATGCACTGATATCAAATGCCTCCCCCAACAAGAGGGGGGACTTAGGTTTGTATGCTGATTGCCCTGTGTCACTTTGCAATGTCACTTCACAGCGGTAAGAGGAATACTTTGAATTTCTCTTTTAAAGCTGTAATTTGAAATAACCTGCAGAAAACTTGCAGTCACATATTTCTCCACTGGTATGTGTTTAGTGACAAAAATATAAAGTAAATCTCTTTTACACAGTAAGTAATCAGATTAACCGACTGTCAATATACTTTATTCATGAATATGAAGAATAAATTATATACAATCATAATTCTATTGAGTTTAGAATAACTTAAAGATTATGCAAAATAAAAATTGTATCAGAGAATAATGTTCAAGTGGTATCAAGGAATGTCTTTCAAAAAATGGTTATTACATCTCTGATTCTACCATCTACTATTCCATCTGCTACACAGATACTAATTACCTCTGGGTTTGCTTGTCTGATATACATTATACCAAGGTAATTATTTGTAATTTTTATTTACCTTTCAAAATTATTTCTCACACTGTACACTGGAAGAATAGATTATATACCTGAAAGTTTCTCTACTTTTCCCAGCTATACTACTTAATCTAATAAAAGGAGATTTGCACAACATGCCTACACTGTGTTTTTACACAATTGCAAATAAACCATATTTCCTTTTTAATTACTTCTTTGATGAGATATTCAACATCCATTCCTTAAGGACAACTCACTTTAGTTGCCTTGATACGAGATGAATAGCCAACCCTATTTCTCCTCTCTTTGTATAAAAAAAGCATGGGATAACTAGCTCACATTCAGAATATGATTTTAACAGGCAAGGTCAATACATTCAAAAAACTTTTCCAATTGGAGAATGCATAAATCGAACTCAGAAAGGCTTTTATTATGCCAATTGGCCAGTGGCTGCAGCTGCACAGTTAAAAATAGAAAGTCAGCAGCTAATACAAATTAACATTGCTGCAGCTGTCAGCCAGCAATGATGAACCCATGCCCTGGCTCTTCACAACCCCTAGAAGCAGTGAAATTACTATTGTTTTCATAAAAAGCTCAATGTTGGCTTGTGCTAAAACAGCACATAATTTAAAATAATGTCAAAACATCAAAGCAGTTCAATTTCAACAATTATTTTATCATGGCTAGACTCCTCTCTTGTGCAAATACTCTTCAAACCAGTTTCACAAAAGTATTTTCCTTTTCAAAAAGTTCCTAGCTATACTTCAGATTTCCTATCACTGCCCAGATATACAGTTTCTTAGTTTATATGTATCTATACATATATACACGTGCATGGACGAAATATATGCATACTTCAAAGCTGCTGCATTCTTTGAATACATGAAGTTTAGATTCATAAACTAAATTACTCTCCAACATCCATCACTAAGAATGTGACTCCTTCAGACTTGATACAAATTTCTCATTGGTGCTCAAATGTGCATGTGTGGACAAAAGCATGAAGATTTTACAGAGTTTTTTATATGACAATCTTCTAGCAATCAATTTTAGAACCCATACAGAGACTCTAATGTGAATATTAACTAGTCCAAGTAGAAGACTATCATTCAATCAATCTGCAGAAGAAAACTGGTATTCATCAGTGTATAATAAACAAAATGTATTTGAACATGATCTAAAATAATGGTTCTTATAAAAGCAGAAGTAAATACTGACAGACTTTTTTCATTCTTTCAGCTTAAAGTTACATGATATGCCTACATCTATTATATGTGGCTTTAGAATATTAAATATCCTATTGTAATGTAATTTAATTACTACATTTTTTAACAGTCTCTTTGTAAAACAAATGTATGCACTTTAGGACATACAGTTTCAGGTCATAAACCACAGTTTTATGCCTATGGATTATATTTTCTGAAACAGTTTAACCACTTATCATTCTATAAATTTATATGAAAGTTGGAAGACAAAATCAAATCAGTCCTGATGGAGTATGTCATTAAACAAAAGCATGAAATATTTTGCCATTAAAAGAATAACATTCAGTAATTTTATGTCGACGGGGATATACTATGTATAAAATTAAGTAAGAAAGATCTGGTGGTGGTATGATCATTAAATAAAATGCTTTGGTTATTCTTTTTAAGTACCAAATCCTTTGGAAAATTTTGCAGATTGTTCATAACAAACAGCTAAGTAGGAATGATAATTTCTGAGGTATTTAAGGGGTATATGATATTCCTAAATGAACAGTGTTACCAAGTATATGCAATATTTTGGAGGGGTTATCATATGAAAAAGGAGTGATATGTTCCATTTTTGTTTTCCAAATCACTTGCTGGTATATATGACTATGGTAAATCTGAATATAAAAAAATATTTTTAATTCTGAAACAGAAGGGTTAAAGATTAACTCACACTATTCAGTGGCATACCATTTATCTATATTTATAACAAAATCAGGATTATTAAAGATGCACATAAGCTTTGTGATCTCTGAACTATAATTATTAAATAATGAGTTTATAAATCACGCATGTAACATTTCAAACATTATCTTTGCGAAACTGTTAAGTCAGTGTTTCCATAATTATTTCAGATTTCAGATACATACATCTCAAGTTACTGAAGCAAGGTCTTCAATCCACTAACTAGCAAACACGACTGTGAAACAATTCAGTTGTTTCCTGCACTAGATTCCTGCACCGATTTAGTGATTCACCATAATTTTTAACTTTCTAACAAAGCTTTGACACACAGAAAAGAAAAATATTTCAAGATATCTTTTCTAGTTTTATTTTAAAAAGTTTCTATGTTCAAACTGTAAGAGTTTCAAACTGGACAGTGCCGTAGTAGCTTGTAGTATGGAAGGTCAATCATTGGCTAGATATGGGAGCAGTAGTTTCAAATATTTTATTGCAAAGCAATCTTCTGCACAGAGAAAAATTATGTGCTTTTTAAAGCATCTTCTTAACTTACTTAAATTTCCATGCTTAATTTTCCTGTGGAATAATAGCAGACCATTTTACTGAAGTCAAGAGGTATGCACAAATACCCTTCTAATGCAAATAGAAAAAGTGTCTGTGGATGTCCTGTTTTGCAAGCACATTTTGCCAAGAAAACCCCAAACAAACACACACACAAAACCCCACAAAAAGAAAAACAACAATAAACTCCAAAAACCAAGCACCACCACCACCCCAAACTTCTAACAAAGTCTTCAGTACATGAATATTAAAGTCATATAGTGGTCAAAATATGAATCCACCGTATTAATCCACTAGTAGCAACTCAGAAGTAACAATTCATTTGCTCAATACATCTCACCAGGCAATGACCTCAGATAACCTTATGCATTGCAAAGCATTAGCAGATATAATTTTACGCATATATTTAATGCTGGTTTTGTTGACTGTTTTTTATTATTATTTCCAATAAACTAATGGAGAATAGAAATGTGCTATGACCCTAGGAATTATAAATGGATTACTAACTACATCAAAATATGTCTTATGAAGGTCAAAATCAAAGAGTGACTGCAATGATCCTAGAAGCACCACCATTTTTTTAAACTGTGGTGTCTTCTATCTTTCCTTCTGATATACAAAAAGACATTACTCCACTGCCAGTTAGTAAGCACTCCCACCACCTTTATCCAACCAAAGCTTTGGGAAGAGCTCGAAAGTTAACATTGTTTCCACTGAATTAAGGCGTTTATTTTCAGATGTACATCTGAAATGCAGACTCAGTAACACTTTGTTGCTAGTAAAGATTCCACATGGAGGCTGTCTCAAATGCATGCAGCTTTTATACTCACTTACCCTCTCTTACCAATCTCAAACCAACTAGTCTAAGTTCTAGGGGAAACACCATCCAAATGGTCAGTAAACTGGAAAAAATACTAAGAACTAAAAAAGCCACCCTAGGATGTAACTAACACTGTTTCCTCCTAAGACAGATACCATACAGAAGAGACACAGAAACAACTGATTGCTATAAGTGGTGACAAGAGACCAAGAGATGCTTGGGATAGTTACCAAAATGCTTTTAGTTGGGCAAACAAAACAAAACAAAAAATCTGTTTAATCCAAAATTACAAGGTTACTTCAAGAATCAGGGTGCATAAAGTTAAAGCGATACTTACCACTGTGAAATTCATAACCTTCAAAATCCATATTGTCATTGCCATGTTAACAATCATGGTAACCAACAACAGAAGCACAAAGAAGTATAAGCACCTCTTTCGCCATCCATAAATTCCTACTGGGTAAAACTGAGGATGTTCAGTCCTTGGAAGGCTGTTCTGTTGTGTTGCTAATATATACTGCTCTCGTGTCATCTGGAAAAGAAAGATGCAAGTCTAAGTAAGCAAACGAGAGGTCTGTTTTTCATAGATTTTATTACATGAAGATTATCTGAGAATGTATAGCAAATCAGTTTCCATAAGCACAGAAGGAATGCATTCATTCAGCGTAAATTACATCAGTGTTATTTTTACTAGGAACTTAGTAAGAATTTGGTGAGTTTCATTAATTTAAAAGTAAACTTCTGGTTTGAAATTTCAAATTGGATTTGTATTTCATACTTATCAGCAAGAAACTGTAAAAGTCCTTAATGTAACCCATGTAAGTAGTTCACATTATTTCTGAAGACTGTTTTATTTCCCTTTATGAGGTCATTCAGGATTATTTTTTTTTTTTTAAGAAAAGTTATGTTACTTTTTTGTATTGGTTTTGGCTGAGATAAAGGTAATTTTCTTCATAATAGCTTGTAGCCAAAACCAGTACACTCTTTCACACAATTAAAGAAAAATCTTTTCCTTCTATAAATGCACATCATAAATGAAATTATCAATTTTGTATTATACTTAGTAAATTAAATTAATAATTTAAGTCATTATACATACACTCATATTTTACATAACAGCATGCCATTGTGTACAACATAATTTACACCAAAAGAAACAGGAAAACCCTTCTAAGCTTTAAATTTGCCCTTTAGGAGATATGGATACCATCATCATCTGCTGTTTTCCTGAACCTCTTTTAAGTTCTAGCATATAAGCAAGCAGTAACTGCAAACTGCTTAAAGAAGTTATTGTTAATTCTTTAAAACAAAAATATTTATGGCATTTAATTAGAAACCATTAAACAGTTTTTTTACATCCTTAATTTCCTTTTACAGTTATTTATATTCATATTCATATTCAACTGTCACATTGCCTTTAGACTGGATGGTATTAAGTTTGTTTTAACTTGATTTTTAAGTCATGGAGAAATCCCACTCTGTTTATGTAAAAGTTCTTCCTGAAACATGCCCATTGCAAAGATTGGTTTAATAAGCTTTATGCTTAGGAGGGAAAAAACAAAAACACAAACCAACAAAACACTTAAAACACAAATAAAAGCCCAACTAACTTATAAAACAGATAGAATGACCAGTTTAATGCTTAAAAACTGCCTTTATTTTCATTAAAGTAAAAAATGCAAAGAAATGAGTCATTCAATTCAATTAGAAATAAAAAGACAGATTAAATCCATTTGACATATCAAACATATTGATATAAGATTTTTATAATGTAAAGCTGAAAAATGTTTATATTGCTAAATATTTATCCAAATCAAAACTCTTGAGGTTTTACTATGCACTAGTTAGATACTAATGGCATAAATGAACTCACTGTGAATAACTACAGCCACAAGTCACAGAATAAACAACCATTTCACAACAAAAATACATATATGACTGAATAAGTCAAGACAAAAATAAGTAATTTATAGACCAATTATTAAAGTGTTAAATTTGCTAGCTTTAAATAAGCTAGTAAACAGACATTTTGTCATTTTTATTCTTTTCAATCATAATTGTTTCACTTTGCCTGTAATTTCAATCAAATGTCATGTTTAGCTGTTTATTTACATAGTAAACTTTTACAAACAGAACTTCCCTGAATGACATTTCTCAGTCCTCCCCGAGCATAGTGTCACCAGGCTTCAAGACCTTAGATCATCCCCTTATCATATCCTAGCACTATCCATCCTAGTTTTGTCTGCATTCCTTATGAATTCAGAAACTGAATACATTAAAGGGTTAATAATTTTCCTCCTTTATAATGAGTTTCTACAGGTTTATTTAGCCAGCCATTGTAAGAAAAATGCAATGCATGACTATATTTTGAAATTTAATTAGCATTTTTTTATACCATTTCCATTGTCTTGTGACCTTAGATTATATGTTACTTACAAAACAATTGTTAGCTTTAGAAACATTTGAAAAGTCAACTTCCAGACTGTCAGAATGCCAGGGCTACCACTGCTCCTAAAACTATGACTGTGGCCCCATGAAGTATGCTCCTTGCAACACAATCATTAAACACAATGAAATTTTATTCCATCACCACATCCAGGTACCAGTCAGTTCCCTCAAACGTATACTGTTCAACTGAGTGAGGTCTGGTGATGAAAGCTGTCCCCCTGCAGTCCATGGAGGTCCATGATGGAGCAGATATCCACCTGCAGCCCGTGGAGGCCCCCACACCAGAGCAGGTGCATGTGCCAGAGTCTGTGACTTCATGGCGAGCGTGTGCTGGATCAGACTCCTGGCAGGACCTGTGACCCCATGGAGAGGAGCCTACACCAGAGGAGCAGGTTTTCTAGCAGGACCTGTGACCCTGTGGGGGACCCGCGCTGGATCAGGCTATTCCTGAAGGACTGTACCCTGTTAAAGGGACCCACGCTGGAGCAGTTCATGATGAACTTCAGCCTGTGGGAAGGACTCACATTAGAGAAGTTTGTGAAGGATTGTCTCCTGTGGGAGGGACCCCAGGCTGGAGCAGAAGAAGAGCACGAAGAGGAAGGAGCAGCAGAGACAACGTGTGATGGACTGACTGCAACCCCCATCCTCCGTCCCTCTGCACTGCTTGGGGGGAGGAGGGAGATAAGCTAGTCAACATAATTAATTTAACATCAATTCTTCCCAACGACCCACAAGGATCAAGGCCTCAGTTTTCTAAGAACTGCACATATGTACATTATAAACAGGCACAAAGAATTTACCATTTGCTGTGAAGATAAAAATATTCTTGTGATTTTGGCTTTAGTTTTTAGGGTTATTAATCTGGCTAGTTACAGTTATTGGCAGCACTCTCACTATTGATTTGTATATTCATGTAAAAAAAAAAATCAGCTGATTTTTAAACTATTGAAAACTAAAACAAATCCTAGTTGATCTCACAATTAATACCCGGAGATTTTAAAAGTATCAAGACAAAACCCACATAAATGTTTGATAAATATCTCCATTTAATATTGTGTTTTTATCAGCAGTAACTGAAAACCTACTAGACCATATTTACATCAGGTAAGTATTTTTAACTGAGGAGTAATGCGGCGAATGAAGAGACGGGACGCAGCTTGATGCAAGCAAATGTCAATTTATCGTACAGAAGCACCAGTTTATATACACTTTCAGAAGGTGCGCGTTTTAAACTAATTGGTTCTTGAAGCTAAGCCTTGCATAGTAGGCAATCCCTGATTGGTGGTTAACTACCAGCAATTAACAGCAAGGTGTTACCTTTCCTTGGCGCCATCAGTCTCCCACTCCCCTGTGCTCGGTAAACACGTCTCATCATGTTAATTGTTGTGTCTATTCACACTCCTTGTCCTCCCAGGGTTCGTGACCTACAAGCTCGAGCACATTCCCCTCAGCTAACTGATTGCCATGCATGGTCCTAGTTTGCAGACCGCTCCTGCAGAGGAACTGCTGTGAGATCTGTGGTTTTGTAAATCATGAAAAGGCAAAGAAATTCCAGAATACTAGAAGGAAAAGTACGTTTTTAAAACATTTTTAAAAGTCACTTGCATGAACCTTGCCAAAGCACACAATATGACAGAACGTCTTTCAAAAAACTGGTCACACCTAAAAGAATCTGAGAAGTTTTTGCCAAGAATTCTGATTGATAAAGTGCACATATATTTTATATGTAAAAATATATACGCACAGGTATTTATGAATAAATATGTACGTATTCAGATCATAGAAATATATACAAATCTACACACAAACTTCTGATGACTAAGCTGCTGTTTCATTTTATTGAACTTTCAAAATATATTATAAAAAAATACATTTTAAACTAGGTGACTGACAGATCTTATTGATGAGGAATTATTATTAAATGGACATTTAAAAAATCTCACTGTTGTATAAGCTTAATGCTATTCCATTACTCAGGTCTTGCAAATATGAAATGACTGGTGACAACATTTCAAGATAAGACAAAAAATATGCTTTGAAAGTTTTCCTAGATTTCTGACACTAGGATGCTTGAGGGTCTCAAACAAAAAATAACTAAATTACACAACTGCTCCATTAAATATTTGAAAGGTTTCAATGTTAGCATCTTAACCTGGTAAACTCCATGGTGCACACATGCCTATATATACAAAGTCATAAGCAATCCAGAGCCACACATTAAAGAAGCTAAAAGTAACTCCTGTGCTCTGATAATTAATGAGATTTCTAGTTCAAATCCAAAGTTATATGGGATAAATTATTCATTAACTACAAAGAAATTAAATGAATTCTTACACTGCACTGAGTGTCATAAACAAGATAAAGGAAAATATCATAGCTCTGTAAACTGTTTAGTCATGTCACAACTGTACCTGAATATATTTTGAGATTTTAAATTTTCATTTTTGGCTATTCCTATACTTTTTGATCTTTTTCAGTACCACAAAAATATGATTGTGCATATTCAGTAAGCACAGGCCAATCTGAACAAGCACACAGCATGAAATCTAGAGCACAATCAAGCCAACAACGTTTAAACCCTTGATAGTTTAGGATATATATATGTCTTATAACGGAACAGATACCTTAGACTTATAACCAAAGAATGAAGCAGAGATATTTTACATTTTCAAAATCGATTTTAATCTTTGGGAAGATCTCTTACAAAGGCAAATTTTCAAAGCAGAAAAATGAAAGAGAAGACAATGAATGAATGAACTAAATCTAGAGGGTGAGATTGTTGGTATAATTCCTGGTTAGGGCAGCAATCTACTTAACTGTCAACAAAATCTGTTTAGAACATGATTATGCTTTGCAATATTCTTTCAGCGAAATATAAATTCATCTTTATGACTAATGGATCTTTTCTAAGTGTCACAAAAGAAAAATTAAATTCAAAATGAAGGCATGAAATAAAGGGATCATTGTTCTTAATTACAAATGATTAGTCAAACAGGAGAAACAATCCAGTATTTGCTGTTAACATCTGGGCAGACAATTTGACTTCCAGTTTACTGATTTTCTGAAAAGAAAATTATATGTTTGTGTATGTTTTGATAATAAAATATGATTTTTAGTTTTGGATCAGCTCTACATAAAATATAAACCTGTGTTGGCTCCATTAATTTTAAATTTTTAAAATGTCACCCAAGAATACAAGTAAATGTGTTAACAGTTTTTTGGGGTTTTTTTACTATTTTGAAAAAAAAAAAAAAAGTGCTAAAAGATACATTTAGATACAATAATTTTAAATGGTAATACTATCCAGATAAGCAATTTTAAAAGTCTTCTCGAAGTGTGGTTGACTACATAAAAACCAAGATGAATGCAGTAGCTTCTCCATGGCAGTCTTAGGGGCTCTTAGGAAGATCACCTCTGCATCCAGCTGCTAAAAAATGTGGAAGGATAAACTGAGGCCAATACCTTTTATGAAAGCACAAGATGCTTTAAGAAAGGAAGATGACACAGAAGAGTATGACTATACTTAACAAAAACAGCAGAAGTTACCAGAGGGCTTTTACACAGGTTGATATGGCTTCTACGGGTTTGAAAATCATGCAGTCTAATAAAACCTGGTATCTTGGTGGGGGTGGGGGAAAGTAGAAGGGAAGAAAGAAACTTAACTGATTTACCAGGGTAACTACAATTTTCTTCAGACCTAAAACAAGCATTCTTCTCTCACAATTAAGGCTGCAACTCCAATGTTTTTCCTATGCCAAATCTGTCTCAAGCAAGCAAAGCTTTATGACAAACAAGACCTGTGTCAACATCATTGTACATATGAGGAATGGAAACTGAGGGAGGGAGAGAAAGAAACTTCTCCACAGACAACGAGCAAACTAGTGAAAAACTGAAGAACTGAATCACTTCTCTCATTCCACCGCTTTCCATTTAGCATTGCTTTCAGTTTTGGTGTTTGGGTTTTTTTTTTTCTGTTGTAGATGCAATGTAAGTTTGGGGGCATTACAATGAGAGCTGGTCAAGAGTTAGTTTTTCTAGTTCATGTTCTCTCCCAATTTCTTTTTAGTTTTCTGAGAAGCTCAATTTGGAGGTCTCAAGAGTTCTACAATCCCTGCAGCAAGTGCTGTAACTCAGATTGCTTAGAGACACACAGCCCTCTCTAATCTTACGCAAATTTTCTGCTACCTTCTGTTAATACATTTTATTTGACAGTCCTTGCTATTAACCAAGCTTTCATACTCCTACCTTTGAGAAAAATATTCAGTAACAGATTTTTTGAAAGGGTTTGATAAAGCCTGCTTGCATTCCCAAGAGTGTAGAACAAAAAAAACCAAACTCAGCATGTTTGAAACATCAATATAATGATTAAAAGTGGTTTGAAATTTTCAATGAAGAGTGCTCTTATTGTGAGCATATAAATTGAAATATTGAAATCTATCCATTTGAACAAATTCCCAATAAAACAGAGATGGGCGCCATCTGACATTACCCCATACCTTGGAAGGACAGAAAAAACTTAAGTTGTTTTGTGTTTTTTTTTTTTAAGAACTTTCAACATTTTTTAGAACATTCAACATTTAGAACTTTAACACAATTATTTTGTTATATTTATTTATGAAACAAAAATAAGAACATCACTTCTTTTTAAGACTATTCTTTTGATATCTCAGTGTTTTTATGATTTCTTCTTAAAAAGGAATTAGTGACATAGGTATATCAAGACTTAAGTAAGAAAATTACCTTAATGGTTGTAGAAATATAACTGTGGGAATTACTTGATAATTGTCATATTATAAATGGAAAAGATTTATTGAAAGCTACAAGAAGTTGTCAAGTCTGACAAGATATTATCACAACATTTCTCTATATTCAAAACCCCTAAAAATTAGCATCTATTTTGACAGATACAAATCTGAAACTGTTTACTACTCCCGTCATGAAACAGATAAACCAAAAACCAATATGATTTTATTACCTCGGGTACTGTAATTGTAGCCTGGCACATGACAGTGCTTCAAGACATTTTCATTACTGATTGATTCTTTGTGCATTGTTTTATTAATTCATAGGCAGAATGAAAAAGATAAAGGAATTTTAAAATGTAAAAAATGATATGACAGCATCTAGACCCATTAATGATTTAGGTTGGTAAAGAACATATTAGCAATCAAATGAGCTGTAGAGGTGAAAAGATAGAAGAAAAAAAACTATAGCTAGCAGGGAAAATTTTTCATATCAGCATTTAGAGAGAAAAAAAAAAATCAAAAAGCAATCTGCTCGTAACTAGCCATAGCTCAGGACATCATATAAATGATTTAACAAAACCAGCTGGCTCTCTCCACTCTCCCTGACAGTAACATGGCCTCTGGCCAGCACCTCATGCTGTGGACAGCTCTCTTTTGTGTGACACTGCAGCAAGTAATTCATTTTGCTTCCACTCTACATGGTATGTGGCATCAATTAAGCTTACAGATGAAATATTATTTTACTATTTTCTTTATTAACTTTAGCTGGAAATTTACGTAGTGAAAAATGTCTCACAGAGAGCAGGAAGTGCTATAAGAACCGTAACATTCCTTATACAGCAAATACACAAACGCATAGAGTAAAGGTTGGAGTGTAACATACTAAAATCAACAATTGGGATTAAATCAATAAGAAGTTCATTACAACAATAAATACAAAGATGGCAAGCAAATGGCTTGTAGCTTTTCAAAAGGTCTTATGAATAAAAGGATGGATTTTCTTGGAAAGCTTTTAGAATGCCAAACAGCTATGTACAAAGCTCTTGCTGTCACTTCCAGCATGTGTTGAAGCAGCTAAATTGTTTTTTCTCTTCTGCAAGGGTTTGGTACTCTGTAATTGATTTCCAAAAATAACAGAAAAAGATGGTATCATCTTGAGTTAGTGGGAATCATATTAACTACTGCGAATAAACTGACGAGGTAGTAGAACTACATTCTCAGAGGATTAAATATTGGAGGGAGAGAGCAGCTTCCTCTGCAAACATTTTTATCTGGGCTACACCTGACACCTGCAGTTTTCTCCTTATGTTATTAGCCATTCAAACCTTTCTAAAGGCAGCCAAAGCCATGTCAGCAGCTGACCCTGGTATGAGTGGTGATGGGGCACAAATTGTTGGTCAGCTATGATAAAAGCCATATCACTCTATTGTGTGTTACTGGCAACAGAAATCAGTGTACATCCTTGTTGCTCTGATAGATAATTTTACATATGTCAGATAAGTTTTTTTCTGTTCAGTATAATTAGCACCAATCACTACTAAACCTGTTACAGTAACTCAAAAGCATTTGGAGTGTGGTCCTTCTGAGACCCACACTAGGGTATGTCACAGAATCATAGAATGCTTGAGTTTGGAAATCATCTTTAGAGGTCATGTAGTTTAACCCCCTACTCAAGCAGGGCAACCTAAAGCAGGTTGCTCAGGACCATGTCCAAGTGGCTTTTGAGTATCTCCAGGGATGGTGATTCCACAACCTCTCTCGGCAAACTGTGCCAGCACTCAGTCTCCCTCACAGCAAAACAAGTGTTTCCTGTTGTTCAGACAAAACCTCCTGCATTTCAGTTTGTACTTATTGACTCCTGTCATCAGGCACCACAGAAAACAGTCTGGCTCTGTCCTCTTTGCACCTTTCCTTCAGGTATCTGTACACATAGAAAAGATCCCCACTGAACCTACTTTTTTCCAGATGAAACAGTCCCAGCTATCTCAGCCTTTCCTCATAGTAGAGATACTCCTGTCCCTTCATTGTTTTCATGGCCTTTCACTGGACTCTCTCCAGTGTGTGCATGTCTGTCTTGTACGGGGGAGCCCAGAACTGGACACAGAACTCCAGGTGTGGCCTCAGGGTTGCTGGATAGAATTGAAAGATCACCTTCCTCAGCCTGCTGGAAACACTTCTCCTGATGCAGCCCAGGATACTGTTAGCCTTCTGTGTGGCAAGGGCATAGTGCTGGCTTGTGTCCTATCTTTTATCGAAAACATTCCCAGCTGGGATCCATACACAAACCACTTATTTTTAAAAGCACTTTATCCTACATTAAGTAAGCTCTCAGTCAAGCCTTGGGGACCACTAAGATTTTGGAAAAATGTTATGTTCCTTATTTTATATTAGCTATGGCGAGGCAACATCCTAGTCAGTACCACGTTAGAGTGAAAGATGATTCAGGGGAGGCTTCACACATTCCATCTTCAACCTCCAACTTGAAAAGCTTACTTCCAGATTGACTACATAGAGAGACCCAACTACTTCTGCCAGGCAGACGTATCAAATCTGAGGAACTTCACGTTTCTAATCTGAAAGTTCAATGCCTTTTTGGTTCAGCCATGAATTTTTGCCCTGGCCACTATCAGAGACAGAGATGTAACTGTACTCAAAATTCCAAAATCACATTCCTTAAGCAACACATTTGGAAACCCCTGTGCACCCCTGAAAATCTGAAGGAAAGAAAATGCAAATAACTTCACCATCAAGCTGTACATAGTGAGTTGATTACATAATTCATGTGGGTTTAAATTTAATAATTCAGAAGAATCTGATTTAAATTCTTGGCCACAAAGAACAGTTTTGACATCAGTGTCAACAAGGCTTAAGACAGTATATCTTTACTGACAATTTGTTTGGCTTTACGTTGTCAATTAGAATTCTGGGTTTTTTTGCTAAGTCAATACAATTAGATTACTACAGAGACTTCATTACAGCCACAGGCATGACAGCAGCTGAGGTACACAATTTTCTCCCTGTGATGCTAGTACCCACTAAACAGTTATTGGAACAATTGTCTATAAAAGGACAATAAATGTTTGCATCTGGAATATTGTTCTCCAATAAAATTATCACTTCACAAAAATGGATACCAGTGAGCTGATACTATTACTATTATTACTTAGTGAGAACATTTATGGCTGTTCTGTGTTTAACATAGTTAATTGTAATGTTCACTGCACAATGAAGTTCACAGCATGTTAGCAAGACTAAATAATCATGTAATGAATAGAATCATATTTTTCCCACTATTCTGTGAATTGAAATCTTTCTAAATAGTAATGTGAATTCTTCAGGAAGCTGGATTCAAGCACACCTCAGGCTATGATGTTTCCTAGTTACCTTTTCAATAACCAGAACAATTCCAGTATACTTCCAGTGTACTTTTTTAAGAAGCTTTGGTTTCAAAATTTTACTCGTTGCTTCCCTTTGTTAAGCTTTATAATCATTTAAACTTGCATGTGGTGTTTTAGAGCAACTTTTGATGTGTTCTGTCTAGCTAAACTGCCGCCATAGTATAAGAATAATCTTAATTAAATTTGATGAGATTGCATAAGTAGTCTAGTAGCAGCAACACAAGATTCAGTATAGCTGAGTTGCCTTACAAAAAAGCAGGTACAAGACAGGGAGACAGGTACTTGATGAGTGGACTGCTGAAAGATACAGAAGATTTAGAAGAAATTCTAAAAGTCATTAAAATAGCAACAAAATCAGGAAAAACACAGTAAATCATTTAGATTTCAGTTTAAAAAAAACATCACTTTTAAAAAGCTGGTGGGTCTTCATCCCTGTTACTCTACATATCTCAATGAAGCAGGGCATGTCCATAAGCACTGTGACCAGTACTTTACATCTTCTGCTCACCTCCCTCTCTTAAGGCTACTGAGAGGATAAGATGTAGAATATCTTGTTAAGGATATTCTATTAGGAGAAAAACATCAACAGAAGACAGCAGGACCAATATTTCAGTAGCTTCACACAAACTGGTCCTTGCTTTCCTCTGTGAGTGATACATTTCATTAAATCAGTTTTAGTAGATGGTGGCATAGAAAAGTGTAATCTTCAAGAGTCAGGAAAGAAGTTTTAAAAGTGGCAGATTCACTAAGGGAAACAAAATAAGCTGGACAGGAGGAAACAGGTGGAATAAACACTTGAACTATGAGAGGAAACATCCTCTTTAATTAGTTTATTCCTACCTGTAGGTTGAAGTCTACAATTCATGTGGTGGAGTAATCACGTAGTCCAAAATCAAAGAACAGGAAAGACATGGGAAATGTGAACCAAATAAAGGGTTTCTAGAAAGATGAAGAACAAGTTTTTACGCACTGTTCCTTTTTCTCTTATTTGCATACACATGTAGTGCAACTCCGCTGTATGACTGGGAAAACAAATGCTTGCAGATCTATAGCCACAATATGTCTCTTCTGGCCTAACACGTACACATCTGTTAATTCTAATTAGAAATGTATGGACCAGGTCGTAAAGAGTACAGAACGAGCCACACTGAGTAAAGTGCTATGATATGAAGAACATGAGTATGCCTTAAAAAGACAGTGATTACATTTTGAGTTTGACTTGTATTTGTTGAGCTTCTGTGATTTAAGTGGGCAACAATATCACATCCCAAATTGATGCTGAGCTTTCAATTCACCAGTTTAATCTTAATGTGAATTTGATGACCCCATATTCAATATGAATCAGATTCCTCATCCTTTCAAAGATTTCTTAATTGATATTAATTATAATTGCATCAATAAACAAACACCTTGGTCTTATAAGAACATAAGAGTGGTTTAAATCTTGCTGCTATCCACATCTATAATATAAGCTATATCTCACCTGTCTGCCTAATAGAGTACAACCAGAAATTAGCAGAATTTATCCTAACAGAAGAAGATAGATCACACTGCCAGAATTCGATTTAAAAAGTACATATTCACACACACACGTAAATAATCTCTTATTTTATAGCAACTCCCAACATAGGGTCCCACTCCAGTCTAAAAGAACAAAAATTAAAAATTATAACAACAGGTGCATTTTACTATGGGATAAATATTAAGTTTTGTTACCACCATTGAGCTAACACTCATGAACAACCCAATACTTCAAATATTCTGTGAATATTTTAATGAAATTGCATTGATGGAAATGGTTGAAAAAACGAACAGAAAATAAATACAGTTTTCAGTTACTAGTCTATAATTTGACCATGTATTTCAGATGATACTAGAAAGCAACAGAGAGAGACACCAGGAATCTAAGATGAAATTATAGCTCCATTGCTTAAGTTTACATGTTTTTCATTTAATATGATATATAGGACCAAGTCCCTAATTTGTTTCCCTTCTTGTCTTTCATATTTCCTCCCTTACATTAAGCTCCCTCATCTTCCTCATTACTAATGGATGTAACTGTTCCCTGTGACTAGTGGTCTCACAGTTTATAAAAGCGGTTTCACAGTGATGGCCTGTACCTGTGCCTGCCTTTTTATAAACAACCATGGCATTTTAACACTGGAACAAAAGTCTTCTATTCTTTCCAGCACCCACATGACCAATGACACCTCACACAAAAAAATCTCATACCAACAGATGCTGAACATGAAATGCAATTTGTAAAACTTTCAAGTGAGAGTAACCTTCAGAATCATCTTCCTTAATGATCTGAAAAAAGCATTACAGATAAAACAGTGGAACAATGTCCACCTTTTTTATTACATGAAATTTTGAATTATTGCACTTTTGAAACTCTCTAACAACTAAAAAATACAGTTCTAGGTTTTAAAAAGCAAAATAACATTGACTTTCTTCTCAGATTTTAGTTAATATTTTGGCAAGAATCTTAACAGGTATGTTTGAAAGCTCCTAAATAATTTAAGATGCAAAAGTGAAAAAGATTTTGACCATATTTACAAAACATGTTTTAAATGTGGTTGACAGTGTTAAAGGCATAATATTACTTTGAAAAATAAAATCTAAACTCCTAAATCATCCTGGCAAAATTTTTACCTTGGAAAAATTTTTTCATCAAAACTGGAGGAACGTGCTTTATTTTATTCTTATAATTACCTCTACATTTTCACTTTCTCTATTCCATTTCTGTTTACATTTTCTCCTTCCAGAAAAATGCTTGCAGAAGCACATTCATTCCCTATCACTCAATGTGTTCATATTTAGCAGAATACAAAGCACTGGGGACAGAAGCTTAACCAAACAAGAGTTGTTTGGTTATCGAAGAGGGGTTCCAAGAACTTGTTAATAATGAAGAAATTTAATATGTAATGATTAAATGTCACGTTTCTGTCAGGCATATCAACACATTAACTAGCTAAGTTGGCAGTACATATCTAATTTTTAATTTTTTTTTTTTCCTGTTTAGGTAATGAAAAACATGATGCCAACATCATGGGTTAAACAACAGAACCGAACTCAAAAAAACTTTTGAAGTTAAAAATCTCCAGTGCTTTCAAGCAATGTGTAGGAAATCCAGGGAGATTCAGGTGGTCACCCAGATGTCATCTTTACTGCATCCGACTACCTTCAGTACTTTTTGGACTATCTTTACTGGTGGTAAATGGACTAAATCCTTTGATAGTCTAACGCAAGTGGAAGTTTTTCTCAATTTTCCTCAAACGAGTAATGAAAATTGAGACTGACTCTACATATAATTTGTTCTGCCTGCTGTGAAGAAAAAAAAAGAAAAAAGATATAGCTTGATAAAGGAAAGACTGATTAGAACTGAACAAAGTCTTCTTTTTATACTAAGAAGAGACTAAAGGACAATCCAGTGCCTAAGCCATTTTATCTTCTAAGATACTTGTAAGCACTGTTGGAAGAATGGAAGAAAAAGTAACTGTTCTTCTCTGGAATTATACTTGAACCAGCTTTATGAATAACGTGCAGCTGCCTGTCCTTGCAAGAAGCTATGGTCAGCAAAAAGTAAAACTGGAAGCATGAAACACTTGATTTGTTGGCGACTGCGTACTAAGATGTCATTATACAGTATGATTTTTGTGAACAGGATATTTAAGGGACATTAGGTACAGCAAAGAGAGACAAACTCCTTAGTGATCTGGAAGAAGAAAAATATTAGAAGACAAAGTTTTTTAAAGATGCCACTGTGGAGACAGTTATAAAAAAAGTCAGAACAACAAGCAGATGTCCTCCAGAAGTCTGTTTTAGCTTTACAAGACAAGAATCTATAACTAATTAAATATCCATGGACAAGGGAGAAAAGCCTACTTAATGAGCTGTGAGGAAGATTGAAATGATCCAATCAGTACAGTTATGCAAAGGAAAAATATATGGAAAGAAAAGCAGAAAAACACCCCCCCCCCCCCCCAAAAAAAAAAAAAAAAAAAAGAGAGAGAGAGAGAGAAGGGACTGTGGCTCAAGAAGCAACGAATTTTGCAGTAAACAAAGGACTGGGAGAGAAGCCAAACATTCACTGTTAAAATTGGCAAAAGTAAGCTAATTCTCTATGTATTGGGGGAAATCTTCTACTGCATCAGCAGAAAACACCTCTGCATACCCTAGAAACTGGCTGTGTCTGTCAAAAATCAAGAAGCAGCTCTTACCGAGCACAATCTAGGAAATTCATTAAACTTTCAGAGTTAGCAAAAATCTTCAGCAATACAACAACGAGAAAGGAAAACAGAGAAGACATTATTTCTTCAATAGATTACCTTCACCACCCTATTGCACTTGTCTTATCATTAAGTGAAAGGCTCCAGAGTTTCATTTACATAAAGTCTGTCAGAATAGTAAACAATGTATATTATTCTTCAGAATTAATTTGGCTAGTGTAAGCTTACCAGTAATTAAGTGATTCATGAACACTCACACCAGCATCTCAACATGAATGATAAACTAAGTCTGGCAGAGACAAGATGCTGGAAGTACAGTGAAACCAGAAGAGAATCTTCCATTTGATCAACTTCCTGTACTTCACCCATGTTCATGTCAATGAATCAAGCCTTCTGATTAGAAATGTTCAGAATAAGTACACTCTTACTTATAAGGATTAATGATGTATAAAGGCAGAGTTTGCAAAAATCCCATTAAGCATACTGAAATTCTTTCTCTATATTGTATTTCTGATATGGAATATTCTCTATGAAGAATTCCTAGATTTTTTATTTCTTATAAACAAACTTACTGATAGGTGAAAAATAGTCTGAAAGTAGAGCCTCTAACACTAAAGAAAATTCCTACTGCATTGATGCATTTTTCCTCAGCAACACTCATTTTTGGTATGTGCATCCTATTTCTTGGTCTGTTACCTTCTCTTTATGTAAACTTCTGGGGATGCAGCCTTTGAAGACTTCCTGCTTCTAGACAGTAATGGACTTAGAATCTTGACTTAAGACCCTAGGGTGATTCCACAGTAAGCACCAGCTCTATAGAAAGCCAGTTCCTTGCTAAATTCAGCATATTATTGAGGCACTTATTCCTTTATAGAAAATGACCTCATCATTGCCCTAACATTAGACATTCCTTCTACTCCCAACGTCCCTGTTAAGACCCCCCCCCCCATCTGCTAAAGCAAGAGGGAACCTAGCATTTTAAGGTTCCAAAGCTTTCCATTCCTTGCAACAAGATAACAAATAAGCACACTGAAAATAAGAAATGCTCATAATTACTTTCTTAACTCAGCTTCCTTAGTTATCTGAAATATTTTAGGGATTCTCATCCGAGTCCTGTTAGAAGTTAAATAAACCCCCTCTGTCCCTCCTTTCCAAACTGTGACTTCTCCTTCAGCACAAGGCATCTCTTCCTTTGACACAGATTAATTTCAAGAATTTTATAGGCAACACCAGTTGCAGACATATAATTCCTCAGGCAAGTGAGTCACACATAAACAGTATTTTTCTACTGGAGCAAGCAGTGGGCAATTATTTCACAGTGTGAATAAATGAAACTCTGTGTCATCCTGTCTATACGTATTGCACGACAGACTACACAACATACTGTGTATCATCCACAAAACAGAGAGTTAGTGAAACAAACGGATTCTCCACTGTTCATTTGTTCAGGTTAACCAAATAGGATGTTTCAGAAATGCCATGCATCCAGCTCATGTGTGTATATATATATATACGTGTCGTTAAGAGAACTGCTTTCTTGGACACTGGAAAAGGCACTTTGGAGTTGCAGAAATACAAAAATTTTTCTTCTTTATGAGTTCTTTAAAATATTAGGGATTTAACAGATAATGTGAGAAATCTCATTATAATAACTAGTGACCCTAAAATCTTCTGGTGGATTATGACTGCCATTTCTAATTCATAACCTGTGGTCTGGGTCTCACGCAACATAACTTAAAGCAGCTCTGTTTCCTAAAACAATCTTCTTCTGCTTAATTTCTAAAATGGCTACCGAAATAGCTTTTTTTTTTTTTTTTTTTTAGCCTTCCATCTCTTTGAGTAAACCATGATCAGGGTTAAAAGCCATTTTGGTTTTTATTTAATTCTTTCAGCATTCAGATTTTAAAAGACTAATTTGCTGTAGACATAATCAGCATTTTGTCAAGCAGGATTACATGCAACTCGCGAATCAGCATTCTCACTAACTGCAAAAAATAACTGGAGGCTATCACAAGCCACACCATACCGAAAAACTTGAAAGTCATATCTCTCCAATCACAATTAAATAAGAAATATGTAGTGTTAAAAAACAAACAAACAAAAAAACACAACAAAAAACCTAAGACATCCAATTATCCTCCTTGTAGAAAGACAGAAATAAAAAAACCCCAACATTAGCCTAATAATGCATTATTGGAAGGTACACTGATAACCATAACAAACACAGTTCAAAACTTTTAAATATGCACTATAGTATTCTACATATATAAAAGTTCTTAATAAACTAATTGAATTTCCTGAACTGGAAGAATCTGGAACATGCAGAACTCTAATCTTACCACTTGGCTGATGCTGGGGAAATTGCTGTCCTTTGTACAGTAGTTAACTACTGCCAATCAATAGACATAGCTTTTATACAGCAGTTACATCAGGAAACCCATATTACCTGAACAAATAATTAAAATGGTGCTATAGTTTTGGAATCAGAGTGAATAAGCAGGTACATCTTGTAAAACACAGAACAGGTCATTTTTAAGGTTAGTACTATGTAAATATGGAAAACAAGGTGGCAAGTAAAATCGTACTGATTAATCAATGAGAGAATATTTTCTGGAAGCCTTGATTTTATTTGGTTGGCATTTTTTTGATGCATGACATAAATACATCATTGGATACAGGAATCTATTTGGTGAACGTCAACCTATTGTGCAATCTCACACAACAGTAAGCCTCCCAAATGAGTAATCAGTAGTATCGCTATGATTCTAAATTTCTGGGTTTGTTTTCATTTTATAACTCATGAGAGATCATGAAAAAGTTTTCCTATGAAATCAGGTAACATAATAGTTAAAAGAGGCTGAATAAATATAAATCAACCACAGGAAACATACATCTCAGGGAATTATGGGAACTAGCTAACATATATACTGATATTTTGATGAAGAACAGTGGAGAAGGCCTATGAAAGTAAGCAGCAACAATTAAACACTTGATTAATTGGAGGGAGTTTAGCAAATGTTGGTCAATAAATCATGATTCTTTCAGGAAGTATTTATTATCTGAGGAAAAAGGTAAAATGTAAACACTTTACATATCTGTTTCAATTCTGTTCCAAATAATAATTTACTTTCTAATAAAATGCAAAATGGAAAATAACATCCTAAAAATTAACAATAGAACTAAGAACAATATCTGACTGGAATTCATAAAACATATACATTTGTGCTCACAAATGTTTTGCAAAATTGGTTTCCAGTGGATTAGCCATGACATCATCTAAGGATATTTTGCTGAACTGATTAATGAATTACCTGATTGGATGCAGCAATTGTGAGTCTTTTTTTACTTAATAGTTTCATTAAAAACTTCAAAGAATGGGTACACAGCATCACTTATTCACACAAATGCCAGTGAAGATAAAGAAATTGTGTTCACAGAACTCTAAAATCCTAGTATTATTAATGCTAAAATAATCATACAGCAATTTTCTTTATTATTTCAAAATGCAAGCTGGTTCTCAGAAATAAACCAAGATACATAGTTCTCAGAAATAAACTGTCAGTTGTTAAGTTGGAAAAAAAAATTTAGAAATCACCAAAGGAACTAGGAAAAGTGAAGCTGATGGTGAGCAGGGAAAAAGGCAAGAGGAGCCAAGAGGGTTTGGTACAGGCAAGAATAGAAATCACTTTCAGAATTCATAGACAAAAGTATTAAATTGTAGAGGAGGTTAATAACACTACTTGTACACCTTAGAGAAGACAGAACTTCAAATACTGCATTTCTGCCTGAAACACTGACATAATCTTATGCCTTCAAGTCTATAGAGAGCAAGTCATTCTTGTCTTAAAAGTCACATTTTTGGGACATCATCTCCTGAGATTCATGAAAAATGGCATGTTTACAACTAAAAGCAGGGTCTCTGTCCTAGAGAGGGAATTAATTTAATATTGCAGTGTAAATTTCTAGGTCAGGTATTATCAGCCTACTCTGATTATCTGACTCCTTGGAAACCCAGTTCTGTGCAAAGATAAAACATATTCTTAGCTAAGAAATTCCTTTCTTTTTTTTGTGCAGGAATTTTTCCATTTTTACTCCTTCCATTATGATGCAGATTCTTCAAGGTATAAGAATTACTATCTGCAAAAGTATATTTATATTTGCTTTATATTTGTTGATAAAGATTTCTTGCTGCAACTTTATTCACTGTATTGCTTGCTCATTTGAATCATTTATGATATTTTTTGTTCAAGACTGGTGATACAGCCTTGCAACAGAAAAGAACTGAAAGGCACTAAAGGCATCTAACAGCTTATGATGATTTGGAATAAACAGAGGAATCAAGTCCGCATTGTATCATTATGTCAGCTAAACAAAGATCCTTATGTCCTGACTCCACCCTTTTCTAAAAAAATGATATTTCAAAATTAGTAGGAAAATAATGAAGATGCCAACGAATATTGATGATATATGCCTAAATATACACACAAACTTTGTTAATACTGAAAACAATAAGCCACTGTAGATGCCTACACAAATGGCATATTTCACTTGTCACCCAAGTTGCAAGTTCCAGCAACATGCAACAGTAAGGACAATTAAAGGACTGAAATTAAATGGCCAGTCATTGCTATGGATGCAATCCTTGTAGGCTACTTATGCTCTCCTTGCCAATCCAAATAAGAGAGAGAAAAAAGCCCACGTTTCTGTGTAGAAAAGAAACCACAACCTGTTTAGCCTGTGAAATTCTATTTATAGCATCACACAAGGGGAAACCCTGCACTCTCTATTTTTTTACACTCCAAAATGTAAAAAAAAAAAAAAGTAAAATACACTTTTGTTGCATTTCAGAAAATGTTATGCATACTATAAAAGTAACAGCACAGAAAAAAAAAAGGGGGGGGGGGGCAGGGATGCGGTGTGTGCGTGTGTGTGTGTGTGTACACAAAAGCAGCGTACCAAGGAGCTTATTTATGACAAGGAGGAAACATTATAGGTAAAAGCAGCAACCTGTTCCTACTGCAAGAGTGACAGAGCATATCTTTACTGACTGTTGAAGAGATGCCTGAACTTAAAATCAATATTCAATAGCACTCTGGTATCATTCTCTACGATCAATAGTGTGTGTACGACAAAATGGCAATTGATTTTTGACCTGTTTGGTGTGGTTGAAGTTTCTGTGTTAGACAGTACATTCCAGTAAAACATGTAGGGAGCACAACTATGCTACAGATTCAGAAGCCTCTAATAACAATACTTCAAAATACAGTTTTTGTAGATTTTCATTGCGTGTTCTTGATTGAGGGGAATAATCTGATTAGATGTATTCACAAGGGAGCTGTTATGAACTATTGTGGTTTTAAACAGTATAAAACTTAGGTTTCATATTTGATAAGTTGTTTTAAACAAAAAGCACATCCAAATAAAAATTTTTGAGGATAATTAGCTTATAATTTATGGATTTCTATCTTCTTCATACAAATTTCGAATTGATACTAATAGCTCTCAAAAGCATGACTATAATGATATTACTGTGGATAAGTCACCATCCTACAATATTTAAAAACTGCTTCTTTTAGGTATTTGTTCTGAGCTTACAACTAATGACTTGCTGCAGTTTGAAAAGTACATACATTATCAATATTTTATACAATAACTGTTATAACACCTTGTAATATCATCACAATGTTGCAAAAAATTTAGTTTTTTCTTTTAATACATGTTATATTAAAATAAAGGTTTGAAAGTTTTTAAGTATGTCATCTTAAAGTATAGCTTACATTTATAGAAATTGCAAGTCTCCACACTGTCCAAGTTTGATGCAACAAATGCCAGGTAAGACTATGTTTTTCTGATCCAGGGATATTTAGAAATAATTAAAGCTGGGTAAGCACAAGATCAGTCTCAATATATATTACTGGCAGGAGGACAGGAGGATCCTTAAGCTCCTAAACGCAGCATGCCCACTCCATCACTTCTCTGTCATATCATTGTTCTGATCACTGCTGTCATTTGAATAAAAATTTCCTACTTACTTCCAGAAAAACAAGGAAGCATTGAGAACAAGGAGTCAAGGAGAAGAATAGGAGAGAACAATGTGCCCAAAATTAATTAATTAGTTGTCACATTTGATTTAGGATACATCTAACCCTAATAAGGTCTGCCAGCCACAAATATAGTTTAACATGGTCTGGAAGTGAAAATCTAATCTCCATCTGTACCCTATTTCAGAAACATGAGGATCTCTGGTTTTTCAAAGAAACCTGATTTTGTATAAAAACTTCCAAATTTAGTGATCAGGCATCTCCAAAGTGCATGTACACATTTTAATAAATACTATTTTAAAAAACAAACAAATAAACAAATATATTTCAGAAATGCATACAGGTAGTTAAAATTATTTGTTTCTGTTGTCATAAGGGAATGTACTCACCAGCAAATACATTTACCTTCCTATGGGGAAATAAAACCTCATAAAATCTATGCTAAGCCAAATTTAATTGAGGAAATGGTAGAATTTTATTAAAAAATAATTTTGAAACTACCAGCTGTAGTATATATAACAAAACAGGTTCCATTATTAATTGCTCTTTTTCCAAAATACACAGTGGGTCAGAATTATCCTGAATATAAATTGGTCATTTAAAAAAAATAGCACAATAACGTTATGTTAATCTTAATTTAAAATTATCTGCTTTTTCATATTAAAAGATGCAACACCAATCCATTGGAGAAAGAACTGGATAGAAACTTGAATAGCAGTGGATGCAGTTTTGAAAGAGCAATTCATTAAACTGACCTTTATTCATGTAGTATTCTAGTCTACAGACATTTTGGTATCACCTTCCTGACAAGGCAACAACAGTGCTTTATGCTGTCTGAAATAAGTGAAGGGGGGCATGTGGGGGGGTGTGGGGGTGGTTGGCAGGTGGGATGGAGGGGTGGGAAGCAGGTGAAAGGAAATCAACCCTAATTCTGTATGTGCTTTTGCAATAGTAGCCTCTGCTCTTTATTTCAAAGGAGGAATCTGCAGACAGCTTTACATTCTTTTGGTAAATCGTTCAACAGCAGGCACAATCTTTCCTATGGAAGGCCAATGCAATCCCGTATTTTAAGTTTCCTTCCTTCTGGATATGATGTTTCCAGATGTTCAAAAATACACATGCTAAATTAAGTATGTAGAATTTGTCTGCAAAAGACAGCGATGAGACATGGTATGGTGTTACTCCACTCATTTTCTTCAATCCTGATGGCTTTCAAATATTTGTATTTGAAGGTAAAGAGTATAATAGGTTACCTACAGAGACATCACTGGAAGAAATTAATAATGCCCCATTTTACCAGATACTCCAAGCACTGCTCCTAAAAAAGACAAAGAAAATAATTCTTTTCTAGCACACAGCTTGGCAAATCTGAAAATGAACAGGACTTCAAAATTTCAGTTTGGAGTTCTTTACAGGGACATGCAGAATCACTGCATCATGACATTTTCTTCAAGGCCTTAAAATCCATCTTTGAAAATATTCCTCTTTTTTCAATCAGTAGAGTGATTTTGTTCTGGAGCTAATTTATTATGTTTTGTTTTAACAACAACTTAATTTCATTATTTTCTTTGTGAGCTCAAGTCCTAGCTCTTTTGGAAGCTGATGTTAGTTCCTGTCCCTTTTCATTTCTTAAAGAAAGATTCCAAAGTGAGAGCTTTATTTGTTTTTAAATTAAACTGCATTGTGAAGTAATTTTCTTAGATAAATGTGCAAACAGGGACCTAGTGCTTGAAGTCACAAAAAAATGCAGAGTTGCTCTTAGCCATATAGATTGCTGATACCATGGCTTTTGTTGTTTTGGTTTTGTTTTATTTGGTTTCTGGGTTGGGGTTTTTTTTGGGTTTTTTTTTGTTTTGTTTTTTTTGGGGGGGGTGGTTGTTTTATTGTTGTTTGGTTTTTGTTTTTTTAAATAATTACCAAGAAAGTAATAAAGTTAATTAGAAAATAGGTCCTTACTTTCAACTGAAACTTTACCCAGAATGATGATGTTTGTTGAATGATGGTCCAATTAAGGGACTTCAGAATTTCAAGCAGTATTCTTAGGAAGGGCTGTATTCATTTTCCTGTTATGCAGTATTTGATGTATTCCAAATGTTCTTCCTGTCTAAGTCTTCTCAATTTAACGTCAAAGAGAGATGTGAAAGGTAATGCATTTCTTTCTAGCCATATTAGCATATGCTTGATTGAATTATTGTGTTGCATTGTATTTGACAGCCAAATTACCAGTTGTCATTAGTTAGCACAAACTTTTAATTTATGCTTTATTTTAATTCTGCTAATATTTCAGACAGTTGTACAAGATTTTATGAAGCTATACACCAGGTACTGCATAATGAAATAATTTATTATTTCTTCCACCTCATATTTTGCACAACTTGTAGCTTTAAAGACAAATATAAAATGGTATTTACAAGCATTTTACCTCACTATGTGCCGTACTTACTTTATCCTAATATGATCACAATTTAACAGAATAACCAGCACGTGGCTCTAGTTTTCCACTTAACATATCTCTACTGTCCCGCAAAACTATATTTGTCAATGGGAGTGTCTAGCTAGTTAGCACATATATAAACATATCAAAGTTTTAAACATGGACATATTACTCCCCCTTGCAACACCAAAAGCTTGCCACAGGAAGAACCACAGCTCATGTCAGGGGTATCACCTTAAAGTTTAGGCTTACATTTGATGTTTTAAAATACCTAAAAAACCAGCATATATCCAAAAAGCTTCTGAAAGCTATGAAAGACTAGAATCCCCTTTATTAAACAACTATTAGTTTTGCCATTATTAATTCCAGAATTACCATTATTTAATTACTAACCACTAAAATTAAATGCAACATAGAATTGTAATGAGTTAATCATCACAAGGAAAAATCACATCCTCTGCATTTTTTTCCTTCATTAAACAACTACTTTAAGAAAACAAAGTTTGAAATTGAATATCTGCAGTTCAGTTTTCAGCTAAAATCACTGAAGTTGCTTGGAGATTTCTATTAACAAATCAGTCATTTCCCCATCCTTTCCAAAATCATCAGTACTTATTGAAATTCCCTAGATGAAACGGAAAGACAACAGAAAAAAAAGAGTGAAATTTGTTAACATACAAACCTTTTACCTACAAAATAAAAGCCAACAGAAAGCTTCGTGTAGACTGACACTTTCAGCCAAGAGGAAAGTACATAACACAGCTCTATCTCCAACTTTAAAACATGCAATACAACAAATAAAATTCCCTGAGCAGTAGTTCAATCTGAAGCTAATCAATACTGAAGTGCCACTCAAAATAACCTATTTAGTAATCTAACCTAAGTCACCCATTTGACAAGGGCAAGCTTAACTCTTCAAAAAGAACTCTTGAAACTGTATATTTGAGCTTATTCACTATGAGAGAACTTGTTTTTTATTAAAATTATTCTTCCAGGCTATCTCTTACAAATATGGCCACGTGCAACAAATGGGAAAAAAAACCACAAAAAATCTGGCATCTTCCCATAATGTCATGCGAGTCTTAAAGGAAGCTCTGAATGGCCAGGAAGCCATGTTTGGCAGCCAGCTGAGCACATGCATTCCTGGAATTGGAGTTCAAGGTCATGAATATCACTAGAAAACAAAACAACAGCTATTTCTATATCTACATTTCAGACTATCACCTGTTAAGGTATGTGCAAATGAGAACCAGTCTACAGAGATCAAAACTGAACTGAAACCGCCTGGACAGTGCACTCCAATCAACTCATTTTTATCATGAGCAGTTCAGGAATTATAACGATGTGGCAGGCCTGTTTTCAAATCTATACTCCTCTGGTTATCAAATATTCATCAAGTAAGCTAAACAATGCAAAGATATTACATTCACTGTGTAGTGAAAAACTTGATGCTGAACCATGAATATGTGAGTCTGAATCAACACAATATATTATGGCAATGGTACACACACACACACACACAAAAAAAAAAACCAACCAAAAAAACCCCCAGAATTGTCATGCACAGTATTTTCTTAAGGTAAAACATCTGACAGCAAAGAATTGTTTTATTAAATGGAGCTACGCTAACTGTATTCACAACTACAACTATGAAGATGATATTGAAAAAAACCCTGGAGATTCACGTTATCAACTTTTATATAAGAGAAATATAATTTTAAACTGTTTACAAAAATATTTAAACATATATACATGGAGCAACGTTATCCTGATAAGCATTATATGATTTGAGAAACTGAGACTCGTTTTGATGACCACCATAACTAGATGCCATCTGATTCTTTTCACAAATCACAGAAATTACTGACAAATGTAGTATCTAACAAATGCTGAAAAGAGTATTAAGGTAGGAGCATCTTTAACTAAAGGAGAATTCTTGGCTTATCGTAAAACAGTGGATAGAAAATCCAACTCCACCACGTTCAAAGCTGGTGAGTATTTGTGCAGAATCACACATGTTTTATCCTAACACACCTCATATGGAATTGTTTTCCTGTAAGTGTTGCTTAATCAATGATATGGAATATAACCATCCTGGTTTCAGCTGGCATGGAGTTAGTTTTCTTCTTAGCAGCTGGCGCAGTGCTGTGTTTTGGGTTTTGTGTGAAAACAATATTGAGAGCACACTGATGGTTTTAGTTGATGCTAGGTAAAGTTTATACTAAATCAAGGACTTTTCAGCTTCTCAGGCCCTGCCAGCGAAAGGCCTGGAGAGGCACAAGAAATTGGGAGGGGACACAGGCAGGACAGCTGACCCAAACTAACCAAAGGGATATTCCACACTATATGACATCATGCTAAGCATATAAAGATGGGGGAAGAAGAAGGAAGGGGGACGACATTCAGCCTTATGGCATTTCTCTTCCCAAACAACCATTACATGTGATGGAGCCCTGCTTTCCTGGAGATGGCTGAACACCAGCCTGGCAATGGGAAGTGGCAAATGAATTCCTTATTTTGCTTTGCTTGTGTGCACGGCTTTAGCTTTACCTATTAAACTGTCTTTATCTTGACCCACAAGTTTTCTCACTTTTCCGATTCTCTCCCCCCCATCCCACCACGGGCGCAGTGAGCAGCTGTGTGGTGCTTGGTTGCCAGCCCAGGGGTTAACCCCCAACCAGGGGTTATACCCACCCATTATACCCACCCATAGACCTATTTTTTTTTTTTCTAATGACTGAGCATTACTTTCTCAATTCAGCAGAGCAAATAATCATTATTTTTTCATCATTTTCCATAAATATTTCCTTTATCTTGTACATGAACAGCTAATGAGCAGAATATAACGTTGCGCCAGCCTTCCTCTAAGTAGCAACAGTGCCTCTATTGCAAAAACATAAGGAGAAAAAAGCATTCTACTGCTAATCTTATAGCAAGAACAGTGTAAAAAACTTAAAATATTTCCTGCAAAAATGCCCTTATTGATTTTTAAATCTGAATGCAGCAGAACTAATATTACAATAAGTTTTTTCCAGTGATGAACATTTCATTTCTTGGAATTTATGAGAATAAATGACAATGTCAATCAAAGCTGAAATTGAAAATTTATCAGTATTTGGGATAGTGAAGAATGTTTATTTCTTCATGGATGCAAGAGCTAGCAGCATGGTAAATTCCTTTTTCCAATCTCTAGACTCAATTTCCCTGTCCAGAGCTACAGACAAGCATGACTTTAGCTATTGGATTGTGTTGATGGCTGGCTGCATGTATAAATAATTTGGGACAGGTTTTAGAGCCCTTACAGAAAAAAAACCACAAACCTGCAATTTGGTTTTGGACATGTCAAAAGGTGAACAAAATACCAAGCAGTTACAATCTCCTGTAACACATAAAAATGACCTTGTTCAGTAAACAGAACCTGTTCACAGACAATATCCTTAATGGCTGAGTGATCATGTTTATTTCTATGCTAATAATCTCAGCAGAATTATTCCAAAATAATGGTGGACAACAACAAATTTTTCTACATGCTGTTTGCTATCCCAATAAATCTTTCCTGTTCAGAATATTGTTTTGATACGTTTCCCTGTCTTTTATTTCTCCCAAACATTATAATCTTAATAATTCTTATGAGAAACAATTTTATATTGTCTGTGCACCAAGTAGAAACATCTGTCCAAATTGGGTTGAGGACCTTTTTTTTATGGTGAGTGTTTGTGGTTTCTAGACCTCAGATTTATACTAGCCATTCCCATATGGCAGACTTTAAATAGTCATAGTAGGTGATGGCAAGAAAAAAAAAAAGGGGGGGGGGGGGGGGGGCGGGGAACCCAGAACCAAGGTTATAACGATCATTTGAAAGAACAGTTTTTGTGTGTAGCGCAACCATAAAATGAAGCTGTTCCAAGCAAAACTTCCAGAGTTCTGTGATCTCTTTTCTTCTGACTTCTGTAGAAGTCAAGTTTGCAATATATTCAGACTACTTAAATAATAGTGAAAAACATGCTGCCAAAACTACTAGTAACAGAAAGGTAGTAGATGTACTTAAACGTATAAATAAACATATCAGATCAAAAAAGCATAATTATTAAAGGGATAAATCTCTAAAGAGTTAAACTTTATGTATGGAGGAGACAGGAGAAACAAGGGACAAGGAAACAAGACCAAAACATTATTCTGAACAGGAAAGATTTATTAAGATAAACAATGTAGATAATCTCGTTCTCCAAACTGAGTACCTCAAAGGCTTAAGAAGAATGTGGAATTACACACAAACAAATGCTTCTATGTTTTTTCCATGTAGACAATATTTTGGTGAGTTGTACTGTCTTGTTCATGTTTATCAAACAGGTGAGCAGTGCTTATAAACAACTGACAAGAATAAAATTTGTCTTATGATTTTGTATTGAATAGACGATTTAGCTAAAAAATAAATTACTGGAGAAGTGCAAAACTTCTTGAGAAGTTGCAAGATTTGGAATATTTTCACACCACAACTTCCCCATTCAGAGCAAAGAAGACAGATTGTGCAACTTTTCATTATGGTTCATCTGGTAAATCAAAGTATATGGTCTCTTTTCGTGTGTTTCACTCATAGTGTATGTTGGATGCAGATTTCCACATATTTTTACAGCATATTCTTCCTCCTATCTAAAGAAAGGACTTGTTTAGATATCAGAATTGTTTGTTTCTTGGAATATTTATTTCTCAATAACAATAATTTCCCCCTTTTAACTACTTCTCCTTCCACTAACATTTCAAATTTGATAACTGAAATTTCATATCCATGTTAATTGAAGATAAGCCATTATATAAATTAAGTATAAGTTAAATTTTACAGCTGAACTCCATTGGAAATTACATACAATTCCTTAAAATTTAAGAATGCGTTTACTTTGGAATCCTTGTGTAGCCATAATCTTACATAAAAATTGACAATGACATAATGCCAACAATGCTTTTAGAATCTTATGTCATATCTAGGTTAATTTATTTACTTAAACTAAGTAACTAGACTTCTTGAATGCTGAAGACAAAAATAAAACCTTCTGGGGCTGGCCTGTCATGTGGTGCTTTCTGTTACCATTCATAAAGTGGCATTGTCAGAAATATACTGCAAAAGCAAAAGACATTAAAGGGTGATATTTTAATGACATTCTGGGGAACACTGCCCTTCAGAAACAATATTTCTACATTTTGGGAGATTTCATCCTAAATGCCTATGGGCAAGAGTCAGTTCTGGTCACATTCTGAATTTCAGGTTTCCCACTTCTAAAAATACACATTTTTCTTTTCCAAATAGCATAGTGTTTCCATGCCACTGTCCCAGTCCCTCACAAAGGAAAAAAAAAAAAAAAAGGGGGGGGGGGGCGGCGGCGGGATGGGAAGCATTTACAAAATGTTAATATCATGCAATGTTATGCAAGGTCTCATATCAGTCCTTTTCGTGTAGCATACATAAATCACTGAAACATGAGAAATAATATTTCTGGATGTGGATAGCTGGTAGATTATCTCCATTAATCATCTCTATATGCCTGTTTTTCAGTGTTGAGGAAGAATTATGTCCCTATGTAGTGTTTTGTATGGCATAATTTGACTTTTATACTTGGAAATTCAAGAGTTCTCTATAAAAACAGGAAAGCTCAATCAAGCTGGACAGTGATGGACAATGCTTTCTCGCCTAAATCCCAGCTCTTTCCCTGGTTAGGAAAAAATATTCACCGTTTAGTGTACAACGTCCTAAATGCACCTCATTTATCATGTATTACTCTGTCATAATAATATTTTTCAAGGCTTTTAATTCCTTCTTTTTTTCCCAATGAGTTTTAAAAATATACTGCCTGCTGCCTACCAGCATTACTGAAGTTCAGGTATGTTTTTAGGGTGATGTGAAGGGACTATAAATTAACCTGTTCTTTCAGTACTCTTTACTCTTTGAATCAGTGCCAGAGTGTTAAGGACTCTGCCAGCAAGAATGGCACCAGGCTTTAGAATTAAAGAAAAACAAACAAACAAACAAACCCACCACCACCAAAAAAATGACACCCTAGGAAAATAATCTAGGGTATTGCAAGAGCAGGAGAGACTATGAAAAACAGACCACTTGGGAAGAGCCATAGCACTTAGATATCCAACTGAGCTCCACAGCAGGAAGAGATTATAAAAATATGCAGCTATAAAAAGTTAATAGAACATTTAATAAAAATATAAAATAATGTAAACAAATCAGGAAAATAGGTAACTGCTGTTTCTTGAGTAGTGTAATACAATATAACAGGATCGCCTACAAGATGAATATGGTAGTAATATTTCAGTTCTACTACACTGACCCACTGCACATTATGTACAGTCTCTTAAGACTACTGATACTTCTGCTCAATCTTATTAACTGCAAAGATCTACAGAAAAGAGGTTACACAAATCCAGTTTAATTTGTTCTAAACACAGTTGTGGAGATAGATTTGCAATTCTAAGCACAAAAAGATTACTAAATTCTTCTGCAGTCATGCTCATTTGCATAATTAAAAGCTGGCAACTCTTCATTCAGTGTTCATTTCCTTTACCTACTTGTAATATTATTCAGTTTTCTCAGTGTACATAATTAAAAGGCAAATTTACAACTTATAAATAATACTAATCACCAACTATCTAGTATAAAATATATCAATTATTACTGAATGTTCTGTTGCTTTGTATTGCAGCATTAGCTGCGTCCCCATCAATACAGAAGAGCCAAGCTTAGCTCTTACGGGAATTTTAAGAGGTGAAGGATATATTTTTTCCAGTTGCTCAAGACACAAGTGCAAAGCTGTTCTGCTCCTGATTTGTGCTAATCAACAAGTAGTGAAAGTATACTAAACAATTTGTACAACATACAATAAGCAGGCAGCCACATGATTACCCAGACCTTTTCAGTATATCTCTTGGCTGGGGGGAGGAGGAGAACTCTGCAAACAAACAAAAAACACCCCAGACCAATACACACACACACCAGCTACACTACCATCTAACTCAGCAGTGCAATTCAGTCATTTAAATGAGTCTCAGGTGGGCAGCCTATTTATCTAGAGCCTTCTCTGTTATAGTAGCAAAAGATAAGCATCTTGACATGGTAAATCAGCTCTAAGTTGGGATGAACTGCCCTCTGGAAGTGTCACTCACTGTCCAACAACAAAATATAAACCACCCAAATAAATTAAGCTTTTCTCAGCGCAGACATCTTGTGATAAATGCTTGGAATTATACTAATGAATCTGAACACTGGAATAAATCAAAACAGCAGGAAAAAGACATTATTATCCCCAATACACCTTAAAATAAGTTTAAGATATTCCTGAGTACTGAAGGAATATACACATTTAATTTATATAAAATACATATTTACATATAAATATATTGTATGCACAGTACACTATACAGTAAATGTATAGAAAGAGTATATAAAATATAGGAATAAACAAATAAGAAACTGCAGTGTGCTTATGACTTTGAATTCTTATTTAGGAATGTAACAGCTGCTTTTCATTTTAATCATATCCGAGATCTTCACATTTCTGTCCTTTACAGACCTTTCACGGATGAATAAAGTAACTGAAGGTCAGGGAAAAAAGGAAAATTGCTTTCCCACCACTGTCCCACTTCTTTGCGGCCATCATAATGCAGGCGGAGAGACTCAGTGACAGCAATATAAGAACAGACTCCCATATGATCTTACAAATTTGGGTATTTTTTTTTACCCTAAACGCATCCAAACATATTTGTTTACACACTTTGCTGGGAATCTCTAAAGAACAGACTGTCATGACTTCTCACAGACTTTATCAGTCTTCCTCAGATCTTTCTAACTGTTGTACCCTGATTATCTTTTGCTTTCACTTCAACTGTATTGTATTCTGAATATCCCTTCTGTAGGTTTCATTTTCTTTACTCCATACAAACTTTTCAACTCCTGTTCTGAACTTCTGTTTCCATTATCTGCAATTCTCACTGACTGAAGATATCTTGCAGTTACCCCTCATTCAAACATTTTCTGAAAAAAACCACACATTTTGAATCACTTATCAATCAAGCCAGCAATAATTCAACGTTGAAACTGCATTGCAAGATGCAATGCAGAATACATATTTTTATTACCTGATATGTTACAATGCAAATTTCATCTAGGTCTTCACAACTTGTTCCATGAATTTGCTAAGCTTGTGTGAATGCAATTTGAGTCTTCCTTCTCTTCATCCCTCTCTCTTAAGCTCCGTTTTGGAGCAGGAAGGCTTGAGAACAATTTCACCTGCTTTGCTGAACTGAGGAACAGGTGAAATAAGAAATGATGCAGTGTCCTGGCTTCAGCTGGGATAGAGTTAATTTTCTTCTTAGCAGCTGGTGCAGTGCTGTGTTTTGGATTTTATGTGAGAACAATGTTGATGGCACACTGATGGTTTTAGTTGTTTCTAGATAATGCATATACTAAGTCAAGGATTTTTCAGTTTCTCAGGCCTTGCCAGGGAGAAGGCTGGAAGGGCACAAGAAATTGGGAGGAGATACAGGCCAGACAGCTGACCTGAACTAGACAAAGGGATATTCCATACCATGGGATGTCATGCTTGGTATATAAACTTGGAGGGAAGGGGTGGGGGCAGGGGAGTTAGCCAGGGCCTGCCAATCACTGCTCAGGGGATTGGCTAGGCATTGATCAGCAGGTGGTGAGCAAGTGTATTGTGCATCACTTGTTTTCTTTTCTCCCTTCCATTTGGAATTAATTCATCTCCTCTTCTCCCTCCTTTCCATTATAATTCTTTTTGTTATTTTTGTTATTGTTGTTGATTTTATTTTATTTCAATTATTAAATTGTTCTTATCTCAAACCTTAAGTTTTACATTCCTCCCTGATTCTCCTCATCCCTCTGGGGGGCAGGGGGGAGAGTGAGCAAGGAGCTGTGTGGTACTAAGTCACCAGCCAGGATTAAACCACGACAGTCCTTTTTGGCACCCAACGTGGGGCACAAAGGTTTGAGATAAAAACAGGTATAACTAGAGTGTGTTAGATGAAATTGTTGTATGTATTCATTGTTTTGGTTTAATACCCACTGGCCCCAATGCTGATTTCTCTGCTCTTAAAGTTATTGGCTGGGGTTAAACCACGACATGCAGCCAGAACAGAACAGAACAGAACATGCTAGAAAGACCGTAGATCATGGATCCATGAGTATGGATTATGTGGTTTACTGGAAGAGTCTTTGAATACCCTGTTTTTCATCTATTAGCCTTCACTCAGTAACACTGACATTAGAAATGCAGGAAGATGTTTTAAATCTTTTCATTGTCTAATTCAGAGTTTGTGTTTAAATTCAAACTTCTAGGATCAATATCTCAATCACTGTGTTATGGATAGGGCACAAGATACCTATATACTAGTAGGGTGGTTGCATATCTGCCTATAAGTTGTCTTTAACTACACTGACAGACAGGAATGCAGCAAGCAAGCAAACCAGCACAGGCTTGACTGAGGCAGCTTTTGGCATCCAGAGTACCCAGTCAGTTTTCCTACTTTGCGTGCCGTCACCTTACTGGGTTCTTAACAATGGCAGCATGGTTAAAATCAGTAAGGTCTTGCCAAATTCTAGCAAATGTGTATTTGGTGGGAACTGACGTTGTTCCTTTAGCAGGTCAGGAATTTAACTTTCCAAACCCAGATGAAAGCCCACAGAAACACAGCAGATTCACCAACAATTCACCAACAGAAATGCATCAACTATTGCAGCTTAAAGGTGGTGGTGGGAGAACATTCTAGGTGTAGCTTTTTACTAGTAAAAGCATCCAAAAGTGCATCAGCAGATGAAGCTATTAAAAACAGAGGCTTATCCAAATGGTTTTTATTAACTTCCACAAGATTTTCATTAGACATCTGAATAGAAGCTAAAATGCAGAGGTTTTCCTGATAAGGTGATAAATACTTGGTTCCTAGTCTTCAAGCAATGACAACAGAATTATATTACTGAATTGAAAAAAGCAGGGAAGAGACTTAATTTGTTACTCTGCTGTTATGGAGTCTTCCTGTCTTATCTTTGTAGAACTGAAGAATAATGTCTGAACATAAGAAAACTAAATAGAAAACTAAATCAAACCCACATACACTCCATTGCAAGCTACATATATATTGTTCATCAAATAAAAGAATGAGAATCATAAAAAGGAATATGATTTGTAGGAATAGACTGAATATCGTTACAGTACCTAAAACTTTTTCCATAACCTTTTCTATAGGCATTTCAAGATTCTGCCCTCATGTAAATCATTTCATGACCCAGAAATGAATTAAAAATATGACTTATTTTACAAATTTTTGAACTATTTTATATTTTCCTCCATCAGATAAAGGTGAACTGATCAGTGAAATATAAACTGTAACCTGCTTTCTAGGTGCAGGCAGTCATGTTCTATATACCTTGCTTAAGCACAAGCAAACAAAGTTTTTGTAGTCCAGGAAATTAGCATTTATATGTATGTTAATATAGAGAGAACTACACACACATTCAATCTAAAAACCTTGTTTATGCAAGTTAAAGTCTTTATGAACACAACTTAGAAAAATTATAACTCTTGTCTTAAACTAAACTAGAAGCATAACACTTGTTAATTGTATAGCAGAGACAGTAATCATAAAACAGCAGCATGACAACTTAAAATAGTAAAATGAAATGAGTCTCAGAAGTTATTGCAAAGGTGTTTAACTCTTCATTGTTAAGTGAAATTTAAAAGTTTTAGTGGGCATGGATACTACTAAAGAAAACTGTACGAAGCACTTAAAAACATTAATACAGATTCTGATGATATGCAGATGTGATATAATGCATGTGTGAAAGATTTGGGAATTCTCTAAGAAGAAGGGCCAAAAAAGTCTAAAGTTTGTGAAAATAAAAAGGCAAATGAGATGAGCAGATTACATCAACATTAATGAGACAAAATTGTGGGAAAGCAGCTATTAGAATAATAATGAAATCATTAAATTATAATACCACAAACAATTTTTTTACTAACAAACAGCTGGTATTTTTTTTTTCTGATGAGATTTAATTAATCATAAAATTGAACTAACATTACATATATTTAGGCTACATACTAAGCTACACATCCATAGGAAATACTAGCCTCCCACAAACACTTAGAAACGTGGCTTGTACAACCATCCCACATCACGTTCAGAGCCTGGCAGCAGGCAGCCCCAGGTCACCCATCGCATATGCCTGGGTTCCGGCCCAAAGTGCCTTCTTTTCCCATGCACTGCAGGCGATGTAGCAGGTAAAGCCTGGCTTTGATTTCTAATGTCAATGGCAAAACTATTAGCATTACAGCACCTAACTGCAGGGCAACTGTGTCACGCATGACATTGTAATTGAAAGAAAATCCAGTAGATTCCAGTAGCTGATCCATGATTTTGAAACTCATACTTATCAGACATACAGCAACTATAGCCAAGCACAAGTTTCGGTTCTGGTTTTCATGTTCATTTGCTTAAGAATGAGCAAACAGCAGTCTGAATTTATACTGACAAGCAAAACTCCTTTTTGCTTCTTACAGGTACAGACTAGCTATTCCAGCAAGCCCAGAAATAAATTTAGAACAGAAACAAATTACCAAATAAGTGTGATAATTTAAATATATTTCTCTGACTTACCAGAAAGAATTCCTATGGGTAATGCAGAGAGGATATGAAGTAAGCTATTTCTAGCTAATTCTAGCTAAGACTTATTCCCTTTATTTCCAATGTTTTGATGATAAAATTCTCTATTCAAACACCGTCAGAGTGTGTTGGCAATCACATTGACCTGCTTTTCCAGTTTATTATACATAGCTCTCCATCAAGAACACTGAACTAGTGAAGTGGCACTCAGCAACATAATTTCATCTGGTTTATTCACTCTGTGATTAGGCTACACTCCTTCATTAAACGGAAGTTCTTGTAAAGTACAGAAAGGGAACACACAAAAATCACGTTATAAACTATATTGGATATCGGTAAATAAAAGTGGCAGATACTAGATCTGGACTAGAGTAACAAAACACTGAATTGCACAGAACTACTTGCACTCAAACCTCCTTTAAGATTAACACTTTGAAGAAAAACTGTATATAAATACATGGACAGAAATAGGTATCAGAATTGATGCAACCAAAAGGAAAGCTTAAAATTCATGAAATTGTATTACAATAGGTTATTTAATGTTAATCATTAGTTACTGAGGCTATTATAAAGTATAATTAAGAATATGATTACTAGAGATTTACTTCTATGCAAAACATACAACAGCCTGTATTAATTATACCCTTGAATATGAGTGTTTGCATATTCTTTCTCCCTATCATAAATACTTTTAAATTTAAATAATTAATAGCATAGGCTACTTCTGAGACTTCAATCATAAAAAAGTAAAGCTACAAAACCCTAATTAAAGCAGAAAATGTGCCATCTTTTGACCACAAATGCCCCTACTTCTCTTTGTCCTTATCTAGGACCCCAAATCTTAGGATTTTTTTGATTACAGAATCCAGCTTTGGATATTAATCTGTGTGACACTTGCAATAAGCTGACCAGTAATTAACCTCTTAAAACTTTTTGTAGCACATTAAATCCTATACAGAGGATTAGAATTTGAGGATGGACGAATTTTTTCTTCACTCAAGTAAGTTACATCAGTGTGAAAGTTCACAAAAGTTCACAAGTAGAACTAAATAGTAAATCATGAGAATGAAAGTTTTGAAATTTTCATAACTGAGTTGTTTAATCATAAAAGCAGAACTGATCAGCAAGTAGCAAATTTCAGCAGACCAAGTAATTTTAAAATTGGTATAAAAGGTATAAATATTCTTCAAACTTAAGAATACATGCTGCCTGAATTTAAAATTGACCATATGAAAGCAATTGTGTCAGAAATTGCTTGCTGTTATCTCCTGTGTTTTTTACGAGAATGATGCATGATTCACAGTACAGCTAACAATTAACAGAAAAATCTGGTGGGAGACATTCATCAGGTAAATCAGAATTGTAAAAAAGCCCCCCAAAATCAGATACATTAATATTCACTGTAAAATTTCAGGTCTTGATTCAAATATAAAAGAACATGGCTTGCCTTTTTTTTTTTTCTTCTTCCCTTTTTCTATGCACATCTGTGCTTTATACTGAATTAATTTGCAGGAATTAGCATGTTTCATTGAGTATTAACTTCCCCACTTGGGCTCTTCCAAGCAAATCTAACTCCTCCTCTGACTAGCTTCCCATATCATAGTTAAGTGCCATCTCCCACATTTAATTTGAACACAGTAACTTGAACCACAATACCAATAATCTGAACTTTAATACTTTCAGACCTTTGTGATGGTATAGTTTACTATCAAAGTTCAGTTCAGTTACTTTAGGAACTCTTTGTCAATTTGAAGCTTTTCTACTTCAGCCTCAATATACTTCCTAAAGCTTCCAGCCAGGAAATATCATCTTATGATGAAAGATTGAAGGTTGCCACAGTTTCTGCTGCCTCACATCTGTTTTTGTAGTATGACACAAAGCCATCAGCTGTTTAGGAAACTGCTCATAAATGTTAAACATTTCTAAATGTTTAGCATTTTAAATGCTTACTTCCAGCTCATCTCAGACTTCATTATAGGCTGACTTAAATCTCAAAGTTAATAGTACTGGTCCTTCAGCATAGAACTTTCTATCAGATGACTATTCTATGTATGCACAGTATAGCAAAGAGCTTCAGCTCAACCTCTGCAGTAAGTACATGGTGACACTTCTAGTAAAAAAAAATCTGAAGCCTACAATAAAGCAAATGTATTTTAAAAAAAAACCCACAAAAACAAACCTAAACAAACAAAAAAACCCAACCCACCCCCACAAAAACCCTTGAAAACCCACTCCAACACAAAAAATCTCCAGAAAAATGCTGGTATTACAGGAAAGAAGCCAGGTATAGTTTAAAATTCTCTGTGCACAGTTTACTGTATGTTAAAGTTAAAAACATTTTCAAGACTATTTAAGCAAATTTGCTTTGTTTTTGAGTTTGTTATAAATTCCATTTAAGACAACAGTAATGCAATTGCTGAAAATTGTGAAGAAAACAAGTTCAACAACTTGGTAAAGGATGTATCTTTTGTTGGAGGGAGCTTCCAACATGGAATCAACTGGGACAGTAAAAGGAAGACTTCCTATAATCAGTGTTTATTCCTTACCCTATGTAAGTATTCTGCATTAGAGGATTCAGCATCCCTGTCTTTAATCATGAGCTTTTATATGTTGCTTAACGTTGCTAGCACCTTCTAGAGAAACACCCTGTGTATGTAAATGACTCTCTGATATCTGTGTAACTGACTCATGCAGATGCTACTAAGAGATACATTCCTTCCACTATCTTGAAACTGCAATATATGCTCTTTTCTTTACCAGTAACAAATCAAGTATGTCTTTTATTAAACTGTGCTATTGTCAATAGCAGTACATACCAAATAGTCCCCCAGGAAAGTTTTCTAAAGCAATACATTTTTTCTGGCAATACATTTTTCAAGCTTGTTACTCAGTTCTGGTTTGTCTTGGAATGGCTAAATGAATGAGAACTCATATCCTGACTGCACAAAATCCCCAACGTTTCTTATATCTTTTCTGTGTTTTCACCTGAATGCGTTGATGTAGCTATCATCAGACTGAGCATGTTTTCTAATTCATACTAAAATCTCAAAAAAAGGAACCATAAGTCACAGACCAGACTAGATGCCAACGATGTTTTGCTTGAAAGAGCCAGACTGACGTACCATATCGGCAGAACAAGAAACAATCACAGAAACAATCAACAATACAACTGGTATCCAAGAGATTTGCAGAAGCCCTCTGTACAGATTACATGATCAAAGGTGTGATCTCTGTTAACATACACTTCCTTCCCCACTACTGAGATCATGGGTTATATGGGAACTGGACTGTTGCCACCTTTTAGCTGCCACATAGGTCTCACTGTTCACAGTATCTGCTAGAACTTCAGCAGTGCAATGAATATGTGCACTGAATATATAAAACATTTGTATTTCTATAACAGTAACCCACCCGACTGAGCCGGCTAATATTGCCTAAAAAATAAATCCACTCATTTACCTGGTTTACAGATATCCAATATAAGCCAGATCCATACTCACTTACTAAACCAGAAAACAGATTTTAACTAGTTTGCCTTCTCTTGTTGACATCTCTCAATCCAGTCAAGAAAACAACAGTGAAAAATTCAAGTTACAGGCAAACCCACCATTTTGGCACACTAGAATCCCACTGTGGGCACTGACAAGGATAATTCTCTAGCTACCAGTCACACCACATCAAAAACACAGACCAAAACTGTTGCAAAGAAACCAACCTATATAGCAAACCCCAAGTCTAAGTTACATACATAGCAACTTTCCTAAGCCTCTCTTCATGACTCTAAGCTGGTTGGTAGATGTTCATACACCAACAGCAGTAGCAGAAACATCCTGCAGTACTAGTCTTTCAGTCCTTCAAGCTGTTTTTGTACAGCCACAATCCATAGTTACTAACCTTTATTCAGAATTTAGTCAGAAACAAAATTGCTTTGATCACTTTAAAACACAATACATAATAAATGCAACTCCAAAATTGAGTTTGTGTAGCTAGATACATCATTTCTTCTGGAAATATGTTTATGGGTTTTGTCAAAATGTAGAGCAAAAATTACTTGTGACTGTTTATGTAGGAGTCCAGAAGACAGACAATTGCCCATCAATCAATTCCATATACTTTCTTCCTTGTTGAGGCAGAATTACAGATCATAGAGGAATCGATTATCTTGCCTCAACTCCTTTCCATCTTCACAAACAACAAAACACAACTATTTTCTTGCTTGTTGAGTTTTTGTTTTATATTTATATCAAAACACACTTGACAGTATGTGTTCTAGAGAAACAAAAATGAAAAAAAAAATCATCATTATTCCTGTCTAAGTATGATCAATACTACTATCAAAGCTCTCTGCAGACAGATCTGAATGGTATCAGCTTCTATTTTAATGCTAAAAAAGGACAATATTTGATTTCTCATTACAGGCAAGTTGGCTGAAATCAAGCACCATCTCAGTAATATTACAATAATATTTCCAGTGACATTAGTTCTCTGTATTGTTCAGGTAACATAAGCTTCACGTCTTTCTTAAAGTATACTTCAAAATTTTAAGCAACAGTTCTCATGTGAAGATGCTTACCTTTTGAAGACCTTAATTCTAATGTGAAAATTAAATGCTTTGCTACTTTTAAAACTGAAGTGGCATTCTCTGTTAAGCTCTACTGCTCTGAAATGCAATACATGACTCTAAGAATAATAAAAACCCTAGATAAATTATATAAAATTTACTAAAAGCACAGAAATACTTCATTTTTAAATTAATCAAAGGCATGTACTCAAACTATCATTTAAATAATTTGGAAAAGTTAATATCTAGTTCCTTTCATTGATAGTTAAAAAAACCACCCTTTCTTATTCAACTGCAATTCACACCTTTTCCAAAAGGCCTATGTAAATCTAAAGCAACAAAAAAGGTAACCCCAACTTGTACCACAACAGGTGAAAAAACCCATTACAATCACAGTTAAAGAAAACACCACCTCAAAACATAGAATCAGTTTTATTTTAATCCAGAGCATATTTTTTCAAAATTCAGTAGCTAGAGAGGTGCAGTAACTAGTTAGAAAGGACAGTGTGTGAAAAGAATATAAATTCTACTTTAGATGCCATTTATCCTGGAATTAGAGACATGGAATAAATGAAAGTCTGTCTTCATAATTTAGAAAAGACCAGAAATAGAACTTTTACATCCACTTTTAGGATTCAGTAAATAAAACATTTATACAACTCTAAGACAGCACAAGACAAATGATTTTTCCCCTCTCACTTATGTATATTTGCCGTAAGTTACAAAATGAAAACTTTAAGTACACATCCCTCTTTAGTATTCTAATAAGTTATCAATTTAAGCACTAACAATTGATAATGATACCTGGACCTTCAGAAGCATTAATATTTTGGGACTTAAATTTTATAGTTGTTTCTCATGTAAAATACATTAGCATGAAAATAGATTAGCTTTGAGAATAATTTATATGGGTAGTTTTCAACTGTTATTACTTATGTCAGAAAGCAGCTATTCAGAGTAGCTGTCACAAATAGCTATTACAGTGATTTTCTATTGTGAATGGTCTGACAAGTAGAGAAAAAAAAATACTGTACCCTAATAATTTCAAACTTTTGATCATAATGTCCATTTTAAATTTAGAAAAGAACTATCAAAATCATGAATTGAGACTTTTCCTGAAAATAAATCAATATTAACAGACTGCATCTTTAAAAAAATAAAATAGAACAAGAAAGAATCAAGACAACATTATGGAAGTTATTTCAGGCTTATGTTCAGGCTCAGGTCACACAGCAACAAAAAGGGTATGCCACAGCGTAGAAACTGAATGAGCTTCTTTCCGTGCACAAAACAAAGGCTAGGCCTGCATTTCCTTTACTATGTTTCTGCTGTAAGAAGAATATGCAGGTTCCTAGAAAACAATATTAAATAGGAAAAACGGAAAATTCCAAATGCTATATAGAAATCCATGGTAAAATACTGTCCTAGAGAACATTTAAAAAGGCAGCCAGTTATTCTATTCACTTTATGCTTTTCAGGTGTTCATGATTTCCACAGATTTCTGCAGTCATTGTAAAGTTGAAATGTTGGTTGGTTTTAAACTAACATTTAAGGACTGACAGTTTGTAAGACTAAAAGAAAATTCATTGTTTCCACTATGAGCATTTTCTTAGCCACTACCTACACTGCCAGACAAACTAGGATTGCAGTTTGAGGGTGATAATAATTATATGCAAGAGCAGACCTACAAATTAAGGTAAATACTTTATCATTCTTGTTAAAATCCTAGTACCATACATTGTTATAAACAAGCATTCTATGACCACCCTAAATTCTCTTGCAACGATAAGCAAAACAAAGATAACACTCTCTACCAAAATTAATTTCTGCAAAACCAGAGAAGTATGGATTCAGTGGCAAACCAACCAGAGATATTCAGCCTGGCATCCTGGATTGGGCAACTCTCAAGTGAAAAATACAACAGAAAAGAATCTCAGAAGGGCACAAGTGCTGAAGGATTCATGTACTCATCCACTCACTATCACATTTCTGTCTTCCCTTATTTTAAAGTAAAAAAGAACTCTTCTGTGTTTTTTAACATAATACAGAAGCATGTATCGACCAAATATTGTCTTGCAGGCTCATTTTTGGCATAAGCAGGAAGACAAGAGTCTTGTAAGGTTGTGAATGGCCATTCATACATTATGCACAACAAAATTGTTCAGGCTTTTGACTTTTAAAGATGTATCATCCATTCTTTCCTACAATGAAGGTCACTCTCTCTCAAGTCTTAATTTCTCCAAGTTACTGTCTGTCTATCAAATCTATAGAAGTGTAATTGCAACTACAAAACATACCTAGAGAATACAGGATTAAGCATTTTTGTATGCCAAGTGATCAGCAACTGAATAGTGAACAACTGGAAATTATCCTTACTAAATATTCATGTTAGTACATAAGTGAATGATGACATTTACTGTTTTCAAGTAGATGGATTTTTACAGTTATTTTGACATTAAATTCTGAAAAAAAATTTACATGGAGTTTTGCTTACAAATGTGGTGTTCTATATTCTTATTCCACTCTGCATTGCCTGACAAACTCAGTTACAATCACAATATTCCTGATGTTATTTTATAAAATGATGGATTTTGACTAATCTACTGTAAAATATATCTATGTAAATGTTTGAAAAAAAAAAAAAAAAAAAAAAAAGAAAGAGCATGCTCTGACCCACTGGGTTAAAAATGCTCTAAGGATGTTGCAATTCTTGATGAGACTTAGGATAAATGGAAGTAGTACTACACACTTGAAAATACATAAGTACATAAAATGAATTAAACATGTCTAAGCTACAGAAAATTAGGCAGCGATATATTTAATAAGTTAGCTTCATTACTAACCCTAATTTCTGTATGAATCATTTCACCTATTTCAACAGGTCATTAACACATAAGGCTTCTAAGGATAATTTATATATTTACACTGTAATGTATTTACTGGCCTGATAGAGAAAATTAATTCTCTTCATCCAAATATTTTTTTTAAATTACACTTTTTTACACCATTATAAAACAAGTGAAAAATTTGGCACATGATAGTATCAAGTTGTAGCTTTATATTAGCTATTATTGAAATATTTGGGATTTGCCTTCCCACATACTTATAAGTGGAAAAATCTGAACCATAACAAAAAAGATATCCTCCAGACACTCAGCTATAATTTGGCTCCAAAAGTGTACAATTTTAAAAAAAATAAAATAAAATGCTTGAAGTTTTCCCAGTTTCCCTGCCAATATTTGGAAGGCTCTTTCAGACAGATAAGATAGAAGGATGACATAACAAACACATCATTTCTTCCACATCTTTTCCAGACTTTGGGTCCATATTTTTCTGTATCACCTGCAATTTCACAGTCATATGAAGCTTGCTGAAAAGCCCAGACACTGGGCTCAAATGAACTGGATAACATTTTTACTGCAAATTCTGAAATTTTGTTTTTAATTCATAAATCTTCAAGTTTTTTTTCAATACTTCCAAACACAAGAGTTTCAGAAATTTTTGAGTACCACAATAAAGTATAAAAAAACTGGAAAAAAAATCATATGGCTTAAGTCACAAAAAAGGAGAAACTGAGGATGTAAAAAAATAATTTTTAAACTTTCTTTCTAAATATTAAATAGAAGAAACTCCAAATATATTCCAGATTTTTACAAGTTATATGATTTAAATAAACTGGTTTTGGTGAGAGAGCACTGGTCAGGAAATCTTGCTCAATTTTCAAGCCTTTTGCAACAATCTAATTACAAAGTGATAGCTAAATAAAGTAAAAACTTTGCTTAAAAACATTTATTAATTCTACCTCCTATGAAAAAAAAAAGAAAAAAGTTTAACATAAAAAGTTTGAAAGTTTATTTTCTTGGAGACTACAAGTTTCTAAGGTGAAGAAAAAAATACAGGAAGACATATCTCAGAGAGATCAGTTTTAAAAAAATAAATTGCTTGCTAGTGTAGTTAAATGTGCATTTTAGATTTAGAAACAGTAACATTTAGGTATCATCACCTACTGCTGGCTTTATTTGAGCTGTAGAATCTGTGATTGTTTACATGAAAAGGCTATTAGAAGCATCCAGATTGGCACTAATGAGCAAAAAAGGAATAAGGTAAGGTTATATAAATGAGCTTGAGGACACAAAACATGTTTTTTGGTTTTTTCTTTTTTCCTTTTAGAAAGTGCTTTTTTTGTATATCGCTCCTGTTCATCGCTTCAGCACTGCTCATGCAAAGACTTGCACAGTTGGAGAGCTGGGTCTTTAATCCGACAAGACTATCAGTGTGAAAAATACTCCTTATTCTGTTTTGTGCTATTACTCTACTATTTCAATAAAACTACTTGAAGCACCTGACAAACATCAGCTTTCTTTGAATATACTGGCATTCTGAAAGCTTCACCCTTTCTGCAGCTCAGCTGAATATTAATGCAAGTTAATTGCTTAAGTACCTTTTAGAAATTTTAGATTATAGCCCTTAAGTTATTGCTTTTAATATTATTAAGAAGTCTTCCAGCAAAGTCTGTAACAATAAATAACATCTAATTGCAAAGTATTTTTAAAAGTCTAGCATGTATTTATGCAATTAAAAAATCATGCAAATATACAAAACTACTTTTGAATAAATTTTCTGGATGCATTTGCGGTCCAGTTAATTGGACTTAGACAAAGGAGCTCTCTATATTCCAGAGGTTATCTGAATAATCTTACACATACCTTCACTTAAATCTTTCAATATTTCCATCCAGAAAATATTTACCTCCTTAATAAAATGTTAGAAAACCTACTGAGAAACTGCTAGCTAGGATCTCCCATGTTATTCACAGAATCAAACCTGCTTTCATCCAGATGAAAGATAACATTTTTCAGTCACCCTATACCTGTTTCCAACAGAAACTGGCATAACAGAATTGGATAAATGTATGACAACTTAAAAAAATATAGAATTCTTTTATGCTGATTTTCAATGAATGGCAAAAAATTAATGACATTATCTAAACATAGATAAATAATGTATATGGTAGTCAGCAAATCTCAAATTGACAAAGCAGTTAAAAGATTATTTGGGGTTTTCATAGTCTTTTCATAGATTTCCATTAGGAATCCTCTGGTTAATGTAACTTTAGGAATAGAAACAAAATTTACATCATCTACTTTTTGCATTGACTTGCAATCTGCCTACAAAAAGTATACAAAAAAGCAAACTGCATTCAGTGAAACTTTATTGTGGGAGAAAAACAGCAATTAAGTCTATCAAATCATATAATTTAAAAAATTCCTTTTAAATTCTCATTCTGTCAAGTTTAGCAAAAATATACTTCCATATTACTACTATTGCAATGTAGGGTAGGGTGGGGGTAGAACACCCCCAACCCCTCCAAAACAAACTCCTTGTACATCCTCCACCCAAAATTATCAGGCTGTTTGGTATTTGTCATCTGTGTGACTAGTGTTGGTCCTTACTACAAAATTTAAAGGTGGTTCCATTCCCATAATGGATGAATAAAACCTCTAATTACAAATTAAGTTATGCTTCCATTTAGTACAGACCTGGAATAACACACTGACTGATGGTCAAGGTATGTCCCCCACACATACACCTCCATCACTTCTATGAAGAAAATATAGATTGCTTATAAGACTTAAATTCTATTTCAAATTTATGAGCCTATTTTCAGTTTCTGCCTTTGGTATTTCATAATATTTACAGGTTCCAATAATATATTTCACTCGATGCTTTTTTTAAAAATGAAGGTATTTTTATTCATATTTTCTACATCTTAACCACTTTGCATCTACAGTAATTTCAATGTTGGGAAACTTACGGTCTTAGTCAACAACAAAAATATTGTATTTTTTTCTTTCTTTGTAAACAGGAACATACTTTATCAAATTAGCTATTTTCAGCTGCCTGAAGGGAGGTGTAACAAGATTTTAGTTCTCTGTTCCACAAAAGCAGTAGGAATGGCAATAGGTGAAGCAGCACTATATTTTACCACTCCCAAACTTGTGACTAGCACTGACAAAGCACTTGCACTGGATGGCAATGTATCCAGCCATTACGGGACTCTAAAAAGTAGTTTTATGTGTGAAATGTTGTATCTTGGAGTAAAGAAGGGAGAAAAAAAAACCCCAAAAACCAAAAAACAAAAAAAATCCAACCTGAACATATAGAAACATTTCCACTGATTTTTTTCCCCTTACCCAGAAAAAAGCAATTTCATACCTGTTCTGCTTTGTTCTACTTCATTATTTATATCTTCTTACCCATTGGAGCACCTTTTCTTCCCCACTGAGTCAGCCTTAATTTTCTAGCTACCCTTTAAGGCAAACGTGAGATTTTCAAAGCAGGAAGCAGCTTTCACTTCCACAGACCTCTCTTACGTGTGTTCCCAACCATCAATTACTTCTCCCTGCTTTTTACAAGACCAAACTATTTCTAGCCTAATCTTAGTGGTAGAAAATTGATGTCCATTATTATCTTGACTACAACTGACTGAAAGTACACTTAAAGCAGTACAAAACAAAATCTGTATATTCTGAAGAACTTGCAAACTGACAAGAAGCAAAAAGGCACAATGTACTGGGACATGCAAGATGAAATAAGGAAACTTTTGAATCTAGAACTAGGATTGGAATGAACCAAAAGAGCATCCTGTATGCCAGAAAAATAATTAAAAAACAAACAAACACCAAAAAAAACCCCTCAAACTGAATTTGAGGAATCAGTCTGATATTACTGGAATGTGAGGGTGGAAGACAATCTTAACAGTAAGAACAAGTAAACAGATTGATGATTTGATGAAACTAAATAGTATTTCACCTTGAATGCATGTATTGCATTATTAAATGAGACACAGCAGAAAGGGTGGAGGGCAGGGATATCTGTGGAATGATTAAAAATAATTATTTACTATGAAGAAAAAGGTACCAGTCTGTTACTGCACAGTAGAAGGGACAACATAACACACAGGTGAAATAATCATGGCTGTTAATGAGTCAGTTAAAATAATAAAAGACAAGATGGAATTTTTCTTAAACATTTTTTGAGGGAAGAGATGGGAGAAAGAACATTAAATGTAGCAGCAGGATATAGAATTGTTTTGTCTGCAGGGCAGACACACATGGTGACATTCTAAATAGCTTTATTAATGTAGTTTCTTGTTGCTCTCCACGCTACTTATATGACTCCTACACTTCACCAAAAAAAAAAAAAAATCCACCAAAGAGACACAAAACCCACAAACCTCTGACATACACAGCATCTATTTCTGGGAGACACGACTTTCCCCAAAATTTACCTGAACAAGACATTAATATCCTACCAAAAGTTGCAGCAGCCAGTTACTATAGCCAAGCAGATGCTTTCCAAAGAGGTTTAAGAAATCTCAGTTGCAAGGATCACCTTTACTAATATGCATTAACATGAACAATTGAAGTTTGGTCATACTCAGTGCTTCTAAATTTAGTTATTTGAAATCAATTCAGTTAAACTAACTGCTTCTATTTAAAGATAAAGCTTCCATTTTTATAACTACTTGTCCTTTGAGGTAAATTCTCTCCTTGCCCCAATTTCATCCCTACAAAACCTGCAAAAGCTTTTGTTTTGTATTTTTCCTTTTTGAGGCTCTGAAGGTTTCATTTTTGTTTCGACAGTCAAAGGAAACTAGGAGTTCAATACTGCCTCAAAAAGCCTTTTGTCTCACTCCAATCTATACACAAATCTCTAGCTATTACTCAAATTCTGCCCTCCCTAAAACTATTATAAAATTATTTTGTCTATAAATCATTCTTCACAAGATCTTTGTCAACTTTTATTTTTCTTCTCTTATTTTTACCTGTATCTGTTCTCTAATCAGTACTTCCAATGGTTTTCATTCTTTACAACATTATTTATCTATTTATGGTTATCTTAAAAAAAAAAAAAAACACACAAAATTCTGCTTTGCTAACTATAACACTGATCTGCATTAAGCTTTATATTCAGTAGTAAGATTCTAAAGACTTACTTACTGTTACTGAATAATCGAGGACATTCCAGTACCTGCCTATTTTTTGAATAACTGGAAAATTAAATCATAAAATTATTTTAACTCAAAAAAAAGGAAATATTTCCTTTTTCTGCATACCTGGTAATGTCTAATTTCAAGCAATAAATTCCAATTCTTTCTAACAAACTGCAGAAAACCCCAAACACCTTCATTTTCTAATACTAAGCAAATTCAGACCCTTTAAAGAAGTTTTGTAAACTGAGTCTTTTTTACTACATACTCATTTCCTAGTATGAAGTAGTTATTCACATTTAGACTTGCATGCTTTATTCTGTGTGAACTTAAAAATTATCTTTGGACCATCATTTTAACTTTCACTATTTGATTTCTTCATGACACAATGAACACTGTTGAAAGATATATTTCATGTGTATGCTTCATCAAAAAAATGTCTAATAACAATACATTTGTCTCATTGTAGTTATGCTTACAGAAAAGGCCAATATAGTCTATCTTTTTCTGGCACACTAAAGGTCTTTGGTAATGCTGATATAATTAAATTCCGGTTTATCAACTCTTTTATTCCTCCCCCAAGTACCTCCTCCTTCCCAGTGGAAGTAGTTTGCCCTGCAGAAATTTGTTATAATATTTAAATAAATTGTTAATAAGGGACTATTTACAGCTGCACCTACTATTATCTGTAGCATTAAACTGATCACTGTCACTTTTTCCTGAATCAGGTATTTTCTACATAAATGCAGAAAATAGAGTAAGAACTTTTTTAAGGGACTCAGGCTTAGTTGAAATCTTAAGTGTACTGAAATATGTATATTTCAGGTATCTCATTAAAAAAGTCTTAGTAAAGCCCTTTTGAACTAGAAGATGGATCACTGAAGGAGATTTCACAACACAGGAGGGAAAAAAACCCACCAAACCCTGTCTTTTGTCTTGCAGTATCAGCTCCTCTTTGCCTGTTTTCAGTCACTTTTAATAGGTTGCCAAAATTCTGGTTTTGGATAAGGAGGCAGTTTATTTCAGAAAATAAAATAGTAGTGATTTTATCTTACAGCTTCTGTGCATACCAGTCACAGAATAAACCTGTTTTTTACTCTAAAAATCAACACTATTATGTGGAATTATTCATTTCTTGGTGACCAGAGAGAGAGATTGAGATTATACCTCTCTAAACTGTATTTTTACAGTTCAACTCAATGATCTTAAGGATCTTCTCCAATCTAAATGATGCTATGTTTTAGAAATTCTAACTCCAGTCATACCCTAGTCAGTGGCATACTCCTTTTTCACTGCCATGCTATCATGATTTCACTAAGTTTCTTTTTCTACTGCTATACAGATTTTTAACTACAGTATGACAAACAGCCATATGAGCAACCACTGATCTTGGTTGACATTTTGCTACCAAAGATCCATTTTCAAAAAGCAATTTGATGAGGATCTCACCCACTTCAAGAGAGCAGTACCAATCAGTTTCTTCACCTAGCTTTCTTATCAGTTATTACTTTGTCTTTTCACTATACAGCTCAGGATGAGTTGAGATGTCTCCCTGATCAGCTATTTGAAATACAGGTATTCATATACAAGACAAGTTTCTTTAATGAAGATTACAACTATGGCCCTAAAAATAGGGCATCCCATCTTTACTATCTCTCTATCACAAATTACCAGATAATGCAACATACAATTTTCAAAAAATTCCTAAAATAAAAATTTGTTACATCTTTCCTAGATGCTATTCTTTGTAAAAGAATGAACCAATAAATTTTATATATAAAGAGCTTCTAAGAACACATTTCAAAATAAATCAAGTATTTGATTTTTCACTGCTGATTAGAAATCAGAAATCTGATCATTTATTCCCAAACATTTAGAAATCAACAATGTTAAAAAAACCGCAACACTTTATGTCCAACATTTTAGAGGCTTTAAAATTTACAGAATGTTTGTGCCCAAAATGTTTGGACAGGAGATTGGGAGTTCAGAGGGTAGTTTGGACTGGAGCACAGATTTAGGCCCAAACTCAAAATACAACGTAGCCTTTCTCTAATATAGAGAAATAGCACTTGGTATACCTGTTTTAAAACTATCTTTTCAGTTTTAATCTAACCAAGAAACTTTGATTAAACTTCATGTTTATATTACTTAGCTCTCCACTCTACAGCTCAGCATGGAAGTATAAAAGTGCCATGATCTTTAGAATACATGCTGTTTAATAAGCCATATTTAATTAATTCTTTAACTGCAGAGAGAATGTTAATGTGGTGAGCCTTGAATTACAATGTTTCTTAAAATTAATTGTAAATAGTGTAGTTTTCAGTTCAGAAAAAAATCTATTTTATCCTGGCCACAGAAATCCCAAAGTAAGTTTACCGTACATGATTACAGAACCAGTGTAATAGAAGATGACCTCACACACTGATACTAAGAAAATATAAGAAATAAATCAACACTTGGTTCATGGGCCAAAAAGCAGGATGACTCAGTTGCCTGATTCTATTTCATGTATTTTGCAAAATTGCAAATACTACATTTGATTGGTATTTATGTTCTTCATATATCTATTCCCCTTTCTTTAGTTACCATTTTAATTCATTTTAATTAAGTCAGCTACCTGAGATAAGCCTACTAACAGTACCAGTTATTTTACATTTCCTTCTTTTTTTGTCGTATTTATAGTCATTGCTGATGAATAGCACGTTTCACCTATTGAGCAAACTGCTTTTGCTTCATGGTCAACAGAAGAATTAGGAAGTTCAGACAAAGAGGACCCAAGGAAAGATGCATCACTTGCTTCTTGTAATGAGCATGCCACCTGAAAATACTTCAGGATACAAACTATTTCAAATACAATGTCAGGTAATTTACAAGATATGACCAAGGTGTCTGATGGTAAATATAAACTTTTCTGAAATAGCATCTGTTTTTTTGTATGTTCTGACATTACTTTAAATCAATACATATTTATAGTATTCTATAATATTTATGAGATATGATCAAAAAGAAGCTTAAGAAAGCAAGGACATTCTGTTAAGACTGGTTTTTGTATTTCATTTTGGCATTTTCAATTCCTTATATACGAATAATTCTCTATAATCTATAAAAATATTTTAAAAAACACAAATGAGAAAAAATATAGATTATATTAAAAACCCAGGCATATTGCTAACGGAAATTATAATATTTTCTTACAGAAAAGGACTCTAACAAAAATAAATAGTTTACAGATTATGATTCTAATGGTGATCATGTATGCATTACATAAATAAAAGAAAACAATTTTCAGTGAGAAAAAAAATGCTAACAATGAGAATACCAAAAATAATAAATAAAAAAGTAAAACCTTATACACAAAGTGCTGTTAAACTAAAGAGAAAAGCGGCTTGGAAAAGGGCACAGTTCTAATTCCTTCTTAACTTTTAGTCATAGTGTATTGGGCCTGGCTGAGCCCACAGCAGCCCTCCCAGCGCTGCGCTGGTGTTGGTAGCTGGGAAGGTGGTGATAACACACCGGTGGTTTGGCTGCTGCTGAGCAGCGCTCGCACAGCATCAGGGCTGGCTCTCCAGCCTCCCCACCAGCACCACCAGTAGGCTGGGAGTGGGCAAGATCTTGGGAAAGGAGGCATACCCAGGACAACTGACCCAAATTGACCAAAGGGATATTCTATACCACATGACATCTGCTCAGATACAAAAGCTAAGAGAAAGGAGGAGGAGGAGGAAGGGGAGGCATTCGTTATTTATGAGATTTGTTTTCCAGAGCAACCACTATGCGTACTGAAGCCCTGCTTCTGAAGTGGCCGAACATCACCTGCTGATGGGAAGCAAAGAATAACATCTTTTGTTTTCCTTTGCTTCCACATGCATGACTTATGCTATTGTTTCGTTGAACTGCCTTTATCTCGACCCACAAGTTTTTAAACTTATTTTCTCCCCTCTTTGTTGTGCTGAGGAGGGGAGTGACAGAGCGGCTTGGTGGGCACCTGGCATCCAGCCAACCCACCACACATAGGCACCTCAAATAACCTTTGCACTCAAAGCATAAGCAACCTTTTTGATAGAAAGGGCTTCTATGTATATGGCAAAGGTTCATCTGCACAAGTTTAACTTCATAGTGAAAATTGTCAACATATGTTACATTTAATCTAGGTTGCTTCCTAACTGATGGATGTTTTATCCAAGTCCACTGACATCTGAGGATGGCTAATACTTGCAAGCCATTTTAAATTTATAAATGTATTTATAAAACAAATTTATAAATATAAATATTTATAAAATCATTTTAAGTTTCCAGTAAACTATGTCATATTCAAAGCAGTGGCATGAACCCAGGAAATCCTTCTATGAAGCTTATTAATGTTTCCACTTCTTTACCAATATTCCATGCAGATCAAAAATAAGTATTTCTTCAAACAACCTGCATACTGAAAACTTGGAGTATGTTTTACAATCACTTCAACAAATGCTATTAAGGGTACTAAATATGACAGTGAAACTGATCATGTTGTTGTAGAATTGCCTGTTATTGTAAAAACATGAAAAATGCAAATGTAAATACAAAAAAAGAGCTTAGTAGTCTACTAAAAAAAGTAACATTGTGCAGTAGCAGGTTGGGTCAATTCTAGTCAAAGCTAGGGACAATCTCTTCTAAATTATCTTCTGATAAGATAATCTCAGCGAAAAAAATGAAAACAAATTATTGGAAACAAATAGTCTTGTATAACAAGATCAGAAACTATACGAGACTGAGAAAGAAAATGCATATATAGAATTTAAGTCAGATTTTCCTCAGTTTCCACTCCTCTAACAGTATCGCCAGTAATAAAAACTTTTGGAGACATTACTTTTCTAGAAATTAGTCGCAAAGGAGCCACTATTTCCATTTCAGTGCAGCCAGGATTTCCTTTGGGAAGTTTTCCTCCAAGGAACTCCGTTCACAAGTCCTCTGTGCTATCAATTCATGGAATATGGTATTTCACAGTCTACTGGTAACTATTCTAATCTGCAGATAATTCATAGTAGTGCCATATCATGAAAATATATTTGTTTTTCTAGATTGTTTGGAGGCAAGGGAGTACCTTAGGTTTGGTTCTCTTGCTCTTTTCAGCAGTGCTGTGTAGACATACCATGCCTCATCTGCAACAACCACTGTCACATCTCCCCTTGTGATACACCTAAAGGTAATTCTCTTCATGTTCCACTGTCCCCTCTAAGCTCGACTTTCTCTGCCATCTCCATTGCCACATAAATCCTGTTTAAAATTAGCTTGTGAAAATTTTATTGGTAATTTACAATTTCAGACTGAAAGAAGAGTAAACACATAGATTACTAAACAACCACAACTGAAATTTTCATTAGAATGCAAGTAAAGGCAAGTCAAAAAGCACTGAGACTCACTTTTGAAAGAAAAAGGAAGAGAAATTTAAAAGCCTTTCATTTTAGTTATGTGTTTCCTTTGCCTTCAATCCAACCCCAGTATAGAGATCCAAAATCCTAGCAGAAGAGATTTTGCCTTTTCATAAGTTAAAGATGAAACAATCTATTACAGATATCCTTTTCTTTTTTTAACTTTTGTAACTTCTTAACAGGTAGTTATCTCAGACAGCATGCGTCTGTCACCATCACATTGTGACTGGACTAGACTATAGATAAATCTATAGTTGCTAGCATTCTCTCTGTGCCATCAAATAGCTCGGATCAAAACAACGTGCACAACTATTTTTGTCTTGCTTCTTGGGTAAGCTTATATTTTGGGATACCATAACTAGGCTCCTTTTTATGCATGAACTAACTAAAAAAAGCCATATGCACACATTGTAGCAGTGTCCTATAACACAGTCAGCTTTTCTCCTTACTTACATCTCTAAATATACTTAAAGTAAGTTCATCCCATTGATCTTTTCCAGTTCTATTTTTTCCATTCAGAGATAGTCTACATGTCATCAAGATGTGTTATTCTGCAGAGAAAACAGAATCTTACTTTTGTATATGACCATTACACAGAAAAAGACCTCTAACTTACATTTTATCTAAAAATTGTGCCTTCTATTCAATAGAAAGTATTTTTACATCTATTGATACTCATGCCAGATAAAACCCCCATAATTACGCTTTCAGATAGAAGAAGTTTCATGCCATCTGCCAGTGTATCTGTTGGGAAAAAGATGCCTTCATATAACATCAGATCTGCTGAATTTTATATTCATCCTCTTCAGATCAGCCCTCTTTGTGATACTGCCAAAGTCACAAATGAGGATTCATTTTACTCTCTTTAGTGCTGCTAAAGAGCACTAACCATACTGACAACTCCACCCACAAGTGAAAGCAGGATTAATTGTCACTTGATCTCATGCTGCAGTCAAGTTTTGTATTTCAAGAGTTCTCAACATACATTTTTGGATTACTGCAAGTATTCAACCAGGACGCAGGTACCCTATTTACTCCCATTACTGAACAAAAGCTATTTTGCACATTTTAACAACATTGACTAGACAAAATTTGAATTTTATTTTAGCTTCTTTCCTGCCTTGTTTATTAGTCTTTTGGGCTCATCAGGATGTGAAATATTATAGTAATATCTGGTAAAGCTTGACACTCAATTCCATTACGTTCTCAAATAATGAATGCTTTCAGGTAAGTACACAGATGTAGATCAGCTTTCTCAACATAGAAAGAGACAGCAAGAAAGGGAGGTTGGCTCCACAATAAAAAAAATAAAACAAATCTTTACTTTCGATATAATACATCATATTTTATCGACTTTCTATGCCAAATGTTGGAAGTACCACTCTTCAATTAATACGGAAAAGATTAATTTCACTAGTAATGCCACTGCATCATTCTCCAAGGTAAAGGTTATATTTTGACATGTGTCTTTCTGCTGATACATGGATCAACAAGACAGCAGCACAAAACCAAATAATTATTGCAATATTTCTTCTGGTATCCCAGGTCCCGATGGAAGCTCACTTGCAATGAAAGGAAATGGAGGGAAGGGGGGAGGCAGCAGGAAAGGCACGACCAACCTGAAAATGTGCTTATATACATTTTGGTGAAAAACAAGCCTGTATTCCCTAGTGACAGTCCATCACTGGAATTTTGTAAGACTATGGCCTGCTAATTAAGTTTTCCTATTCCTGAAGCAATCTCAGAGGAAATCCTGAAATACATTGATTGGACTGCAAGTTTGATACATATTTGGGCTGTCATTAATGAAGTTATGCCACATTTCACAGTCCTTCCCTTTGATTAGTGACTTCCGAAAAAAATCATGTTAAATGCTACTCACATCGTACTCACTTTTTAAATCCACAACATACACCTTTTACTTATTTTCTCTGCTTAATCTAATAAACTTTTAAAATGGGTGTGTTAATTAGAAGATAATTAAATAGCAAAGCTGGAAACTTCAAAGATGCACAAAAAGATTGCTTTATTAATAATAAAAAGATTCTCAGCTGGTTGAAGGGACTAGGAATACCAAGTTAAGGCAAAATGAATACTGCTTGATGAACTGCACATCACTGCCCTCAGCCCAAGCAATGAAAATGCATGTTACTCACATCTTAAATAATGAGGATGCAAATAAAAGCCTGCTTTGCATTTACAGTGTGCAGCACAATACCTGTGATATCATCAATGTGCCTCTTTGAAAATGTGAAGGTTTTTTCATTGCTGCTTTTATTTGGTTGTACACATTACGATAATCAGGATATTTTCTAATGTTTTCATGTAAAGGCATTTATTTCTCTGTATCCCCAGTTACTCATTAATTCAGTGTTCATATGCGAAGTACTAGAGACAATCTTCTCAAATAACCCAGACCTGCCATCTAAAATGAGGAAGCAAGTATCTGTATTCCATAAAGTGAGGCTTACAGAGCTACTTTTAACATGGCATTTTATAAGGAAGAAGTGACAAAGTTGAATGACCACCTGATGTCTGTTCAAACTAAAAAAATAAAATAAAAAAAAAATCCAGATTTCTTTGGTTCACTGCATGTATCTTCCACAGTAGTGTGTATTAAACAGGACCTATGTAAAATGTCTATTCAGATGACATTGAATAATCACCATGCCTTCTGAGGCCAAATGCATATGGGAGAGCATATTTAAAATGCAGACACATAGATGAATAAAGTAATATCCTTTAAATACTTTAGAACATAGTGAATAAAAAACAGACCCTTTGTAATGTTTAAAGTAACAAAAGTAAATCTGGAAACACTGGAAACATCAGACGGGAAAGGGAAAGAGTGTTAAGAACATATTAATTTTGACCTCATTCAATAATTGATCCATATTGGCTTACACATGGAGCTTGACACCCCATAACTGAAACGGCAGCAATGACACCTGCTGTCTTTCTTATCTCCTATTTGCCAAATTGTAACTGTGTGAATTCTCATCTATCTATGTAGAATTACATAATCCCAAGACTGTGTTCTTTGGCTTTCTCTATGGATCCCTACTCAGTTTAGGTTTTACCTGTTGCTTCTTTGATTTTTCAACCTAGCATCAGGGAAAATTTGTGTGGTTTATATAAAATATTTAGGTACAGGTTTGGGGTTTGATATTTAAAATGCATTTTAAGAATTCCAACTATTACCTGAACACTGTTACCTATTCTACTGTCATAGCACTTAGAAATCCTAGTCAGAGCATACAGGTTGGCTGTAGTAGGTGCAGAAGGAGCAAGACAAATACAGGCTCAAATATGGTTTCTCTGTGTAAGCATACACCCTGCAAAGAACTTAAGACAGAACCTTGAGGAAACAAGCCCCAAAATAAACATTTATGTGTTTTTATTCAGATATATCCATAGTCAATAAGCTTTTGTTGTTTTGAAGACCAAACAGATTCTGTATTCTTCATTAGTCACTCTTCTTGACAGATATTTTGTGGCTATCTTCATTTGGCATTCTTACTTGCCATTCTGAATTGATTTGGAGTGAAATATACTGCTGTAGGCTTTGGTGAAAACTGAACTTATGTTTTTATAGGCTGAGTCCCAGCTGTTGGGTAAATGATATTCAAAATTATCTTCCATCATGTTCTAGGCCAAATTTAATTTCTAATGTAAGCAAGCAACACTCCAGCACTTCCACTGCAGTTGTAACTCATCAGAATAGAGGATGAAATTCAACCTTCAGAGTTCACTTCCAAGCACGTTAACAGTCCATATTTTCAGTACAAATACTAAAAAAAAAATATTACAATTTACCATGGAACCCAATGAAGACAGAAGTGCTGACAGGTTTCTTAGCACATTCTGCTTGCTTTCTGCAGGTGTAGGAAATTTGCTCCATGGATAAAAATCAGTCTTTCCAAAGTATAAACAGAAAAAAACACCAAAAAACCCCAAACTCAACACCAAATTAAAAAAAAAAAAAAAGGTCATATAAACAAAGTCTTCCAATGTCTCATGTAACACCAGGGCATCTCTGATAAATGTTATGAATAGTTATGTATAAACAGTTGGCACTACAAGCCACTATTTCAGAGACTAGCACTTTACACAGGTCAAGGTAACAAGAGAATTCCCTTCATTTTGTGACAGTGAATTATATATAGTCCCCTAATGGAAATAAGCATTATTATTATCTTACCTGCAATCCCAATGTATATACCATACATGTGTTCTACTACCAGAATTTTCCCTCATTAATAAGAATGTGGGTTAAACTGCCCTTCCACCTTCACTGCCAGCAAACTTCAGCAGGACAATGGCAGGGGCACCTCAGCTACTGGCTTATTAGCATCCCTTGAGAGTAAGCTACTGGAAGAAAAGCGAAGGTAACCTATGTCTCCTGCATCAACTGTCTCATTTTTTCCTGCTATCATTGTAAGATAGTAACCTGTTAAGTGTCAACACACGTTTATTTTCTCATAATTACCTATTGGTACAAGGTTTCCTTCAAAATTGTGTTTCTGCTACCCCATAAACAAACCTCATTCAAACAGACTGAGTCTCAGTTTTCTTGAGTCATCTATTTGAAGAAAAGGAACACAAAACCTCCTCATTTTTCTTTGATGCACTTACTAGATTATGAGTCATAAATGAAAGACTTGGGCTTTGTTTAGGTTTTGGGGTGGTTTTTTTTTCTCCTCACTTGCTATAAATTCATGGCTTTCATCACACTTTACAGAGTTGTGTGTTCTTCCCTAGTGCTTTTGTTCAAAACAGACAGACCAACCAGGAATGAGTAATGCCATAAGAATGAATCAGAATGAAACTTCCAAGGACGGAATCAAAAGCCTCGTGACTAGACCAAATAAGAAGTAAAGCACATAGAAAAAATTACTTCACTAATATCATATGACTCTTTAAAGGCTTGGGGGGGGGGGGGGGGGGAAGAGAGAGAGAGAAAAAAAAAAAGGCAAGTCTGAAACACTGGTTCTAGTAAAATCTTATACTTCTTAAACTCCTACCACACATGACAGTGGTTCATTAATATATCTGGTGATGGATTTTTGAGTACAAAAGCTGAAAAAATGAATGGTTGATAATGAAAAGAAGGCTAGATCTAAAAATCTCACTCTAACGTGCTTTTGAAAGTGAGAATCCCCCAAGTACTGAATAAATAGAATATTTCAGTTGGAAGGGACCTACCTCAATCATCTAGTTCAACTGCCTGACTACTTCAGGGATGTCCAAAAGTTAAAGCATTTCATTAAGAGCATTGTCCAAATGTGTCTTAAACACTGACAGGCTTGGAGCATTAACCACATCTCAGGAAGCCTGTTCCAGTGTTTGACCACCCTCCCCATAATGAAATGCTTCCAAATGTCAAGGCTGAACCTCCCCTGAAATTAAATCTGAAATCTAAAAGTATCTCAGACTATATCAAAATCCCATTAATATAATTAAGCAAAAGCCTCTATTAGGAGAATATTTTATATTAGCTATGAGGAAAAAAACATCAATCTACTTGACCACAAACAGTCTTTGAAGGATTAATTTTCTATCAGTCACCACCCTTTGAAATGCAGTTAAAGAGAAAAATTATTATTTACTTGTATTCTGAACTCTGTAACAGGGATAGAGGCCTTGATTTCCCCCAGGGGACATTCTAATATTTCTGAATGATCTACCATTTGAGAAACTAGAGGTTTAATCTACTGATTGAAACATTAGCTGCTCCCCATAGCAGTCATGTATACCATTAGGAATTATTATTACAAATTAGCTAGAATAAGTTATTATTGTATAAAGACATTCATGTTAGTACAGACTTCAACTGATCACTTAGCCACACTTGTCACGTTACAGAACTGTGTAAAAGAGTAACTGTTTCTTGAAAGGAGATGGCAGAGCAATGGTCTGAACTGTATTTAGCAGCTCACGTTATGGAATAGTATCAATGAAGCACCTGGTTTTCATCTACTGACATTTTCTTCAACATAAAACTGAAAAAAATGCCTGTGATGTTAAAAACTGACACCGATGACACTGGGGACTTTCAGAAACATGACAAGACAGACAATATGACATCAATCTGAGACCTGGGAAAGCGTTATTACTTCATGAAAATGATGCTCTGCCTCTTTGCAACCAAAAAGATAAAAGAGGAATGATTGCACAAGCAGGAAGCATGAAGAGAGTATGTCTGTCACCCCAAAAGAACATCTACCACCAGCCTACGATACACAAATCATAGAAGTAGGAAAAGCAAATAACTGTCAGTTGCTCTATTTTTAGATCTCATATCAGAAAAAGTAGACTGCAGACAGAACAGCGTTGCAAGTTGCAAGAAATTATATCTGAACTATTGGAATTGTTAACGTATGACAAAAACACCCAACCAAATCAAACCAAAACCACCCAAAGAGCAGCCGCTCTTAGGACTTCAGCTCATACAGGGCATTTATTACATCTAAGACAGCAGTCTCTGTTTTATTTTCCTTTCTTTTCTGCACAGAATCCCTGCAATGACATCTGATACTTTTTCAGGACACCCACCTCTCTTTGCCTGGTGCCGTCCTACAGAACAGCCATAGCTGGTCAGTATATTTAGCTGTTGTGCTTGGCATAGCTAGATCACTATGGATTGTGTTGCTGGGAAAGTGTGCTATTAGAAGACACATTCAGAGTATTATTACAAGGTATCACAGGTCCTTCCTGTCAGGTTTCCAATATACATGAGAGCACAGCGTAATGAACACAAAAGCCGTTATTAAATAACAGGACCATTTAAAGAGCATATGGGATGGGTATGTCACATGCTGCTAGGTGTGCAAAAACTTTAATTATGGGCATATGCTTAACACACTCTGATGTTTTTATTTGTGGTTTGCTTTTCTTTTAATTAAAAAAAGATGTTTTCTTCCTCCTAAGAAATCTAACTGATAGGAAATATTAAAGTGATCCCCCACCCCTCTTATACATTGAGTCTTGCTAGGTTGCTGGTAAAGCCCTTGCTCTGTCCTGGATCTGCCTTTTAAAACACTTCTCAAGAGTGAAGAACCTTATCTTGTGATGTACGAAACCAGCCAAGGGTCAAGCTCTTTGTTTTAGGAGAAAATGGCTAAAGTCTTCATTCAAGAAAAGCAGGTGTGATTCCCTTCTATGCTGAAGCAGGATCCAAGCCTTCCAAGCAATAGTCTTGAGCTCAGACCACAACTGGCTTGGAAAAAGTGCATTCCCAACCTCTCTTCAGGAAGGAAAAAAAAAAAAAAAAAAAAATCACACGTGTACACACACAGACAAAATTGACAGCATTGGAGGCAGCAAAGACATCCACCTCTGTCAGCAGAATAAAGTGGAGAAGGAAATGGAATTGTAGAAATGCTGAAAGCCTGCTACCTACTTCTCCTTTACTTATGAAATGTAATCTTCAAAATGAGAGTGAAGAGCACACTCTTTGACCTGAAAAGCTTAAAGCATATTTGTGAAGACAACATCTCCTGGCCTTGTGGTCACTCATCTCCAACTGCTCGAAAACCTCACTAATTTAAATAAATGAATGTATGATGTGTAAAAAAAGAAAAAAAAACACACACAAAAAAAAGGCAAAAATAATCACTTATTATTTCTTCAGGAACCTTCCATATCACGACAGATGAGGGGGAACAAAAAGAAAAAAAAGACTCAAATGTATAGTTCTAACTTTCCATTTAATTACTTCAGAGCACATTACTACCAAATTTGCTATGGAAACCTCCATTTTTCTGTAATGAAAAATTATAGAACTAGATAACTGACTGTTACCTTTCTGACTTTTGAGTATTATGAAGTAAAACCGATAGAAATGTTTCTCTGGACAACCTATTGCTGGATATTGCAGCCATTTTTAAGTATTTGGCCACTGATTTAGCATTTAACATTTAAAAAAAAAAGTCATGGTGTTCTACTGTTGTCCTGATAGGGGACAATTCCCATATTTCTTTTTAAAGGAGTGTAAAATGAACTATGGTAACTAACATGGTTTCCCGTTTCATAAGCTGAAAAATATTATTGCCTATTCAGAGATATACAGGCAGAATTCAATAGAATCCAATTGTAGCAATTTAGATGCAATTCCCATCTTTCTTTTCTCATCCGCACAACTTTACCATACTTAATAAAACAGGTCTTGAATTTGAATGCACAGCATAAATTAGTCCTACTTCTGAGCATCTATTCAATCTCTTTGCTCAAAAGAAACTATTGTAATTTTAGCTTCATTGTCAAGTAGTTTAACTCTAAATTTGCCAGTTGGAATTTTCCTTGTCTTCAAATAACATCATTCTTTCAATCTGAAAGCAGTTCAAACATTGTGTGTTGAGTTTCTGTATTCTAAAGATATAAAGCATCCTCCTAAGTGTGAAGTTTGAGGAACATCAACCCTTTTTCTTTCTTTTCTGGTTCTTAAAAAAAAGTTGGTCATATTTGCATTTTTCTTGGGGATATTTTCAAAAGTTTTTTTCTCATTTTTCTAATAAAAAAAAAGGAACAGAGGTGTGCTTTTAGGAACACTGTCCAAAGGCTTTATGAAAAATATTTGCATTAGTGTCACAGGTCATTAGGACAAAAGGAAAAAGCAAAATGGTATTTATAGTTAGTACTTTGCAGACTGAGACCCTTGCTTTCAACTAAGCGCAGCTGGGAAAGTCTTACTGCATCCAGAAGTCTGAACAAATTTGTATTAAGTTTGAGATTTTTTTTCTGAAAGAGACTATACAAGTAAGAAATGTGCAGTGGACTACAGTTACCTTTTATTACTATTTTCTTGACCAAGTCTGCATAGCATCCAGTAAATAACCTTTTCTTAGTGTTAGACTCATTTATGTAGCAATTGTCTAGAATCAGGGGGAACAATTCATTCTAGCCATTTCCTCAAACAAATAAAAGCAAAAAATAAATGCAATGTTCTTCAACATAGTTAAAACTAAAGACCACAAAAATAGCTAGTTGTTCTTTACAGTATGGAAAGGTTGAAAGATCTTGTAAGTAAAATATTCAAGACTCTTCAGGAAGTTGTCTTTCACTGTATGAAAGTCACTAATATTCCTTTTTTTTTTTTTTTTTTCCTTCTTTCTTTTTGGGGGGTGGGTGGGGGACAGACAAAGGTGTCATTCAACAAATATGAAGCAACAACTCCCTAGGACCAAGGAACTGTTACACCAACGGGCTTATTATCCTTTCTCTAGCACAACAGTGATGTTGAAGAAGTGTTTTGCTGGTTTTGTTTGGTTTTTTTTTTCCTCCATAAAAGTCATATCTATGGGCATGGTTGTTGTGGCAATAGTCAAGTTAACTTTGGCAGGTTCCAAGTTCAGTAGTCAGTGAAGCCGCTAAGATGAGAATAAATAAAACTGCAGAATCTGATCCCACCTCTTCTCAACACTATCAGTAGGGCTTTGTTAAAAACAGATAACCTTGATTGGTATACAAGCTCACTTTATAAGGGGAAATAGCACAGGTACAGCTCAAAAACATGCTAAAAGAACTAATTTGTAAGTGGACAAGTCAAGCTATGACTTAAACTAATAACTTCAGAAAGTCTCAGTGACTGATAAATTTATTTGGTATTCTTCTTTGCAGGCCTCTAGTTGCTCATTTTTACTAAAATGTAATTAACTAAGTGCAATAGAATGGTTTCCAGCCTATTAAGTTATTTTCATGGGAATTTAAATAAATTAGTTATAATTGGACCTAATGAAATCTCCAAGTGCTAAGATGAATTGCATAAATTATTTTATTGCCTGTGACTCCTATTTACTACAGTATAAGAATACATGCAAAACTTCCTTTATATGTGAACACTCAAATTCAAATCAAGATCTAAAAGAAATTCCAATGCTTTTTTCCTTTTTACTTTCTATTGTTCTCATATAGTATTAGAACATAAGTAAGAATAAATAAATAAAAAGTATGGTTTAACTTGGACTCCTACAGAGACTGGAAAATTAAGTCAATCAAGATTTTTTGAACACTTCTAAGGGATTCATTACTAACATTATATACAAGAAAACTGGAAATAAATTAAAAGCTCTGATTGCATTAAGAAATATCAGAAGACAACCAGCATTTGAGACAAAATGAACATCGTCATAAAGACAAATAAGCAAGTAAAAAAAATGGTCACGTTTAAAATAAAAATTCCTTATTCTATCCCTGTCTCAAAGACAGCACAAACTGCCAAGACTCTTAAAAGATTCTAGAGCTCCTAGAAAAATAAGAAACCTCTTCATGACTGCAGTTACCATTTATTATAGCAATAACAAAATACAGGCACACAAGCACATAAATTTCTTTCATTCTGAAGTTCTTAATTCCTTACGTACCTTCCTTTTGTTCTGCTGTCTTATGTATATGGGCTTTCTTCTTAGTTTTTATCATTGTCTACCCTTTATTCTTTCTCCTTTTTTCTCTTCCTTTTCATTTTCTCATTTCACAGTTCTTTTCTTACCCTCATTCCTTATCACATATTCACAATCTTTTCCCCTGCTTACATGTTCAAACAACAGAAGCACGAGAAGCGGTACCTCAGTCTGTTACCTCTTCCTGGAATTCACCTCCTCCCAGGTGAATCTAGCAATCCATAAAGATTACATTATTTATAGCTTATTAACCATTCAGCCCCCAGATTTATCTGGAGATAAATTAAAACCAGATTTCAGTTATGGACAAATTTCACTGTTATTACATTTCCTATCTGAGTAGGTACTGCTCATCTTATCTCTGGATCCTATCACTTTCTTACTGTTTATGCTCCCTTCATTATCACTACTGATATTCAGGGCCATGTGTGGTATTACCTCAGCTGAGTCTATCTATTGAATGATTAGCACAGTCAACTCTTAGGAAATGACAGTAAGCCTAAGTTCAATATTTTTTCCCTCCTGGAAAGACTACTTATTTTCTGGTACTGTTTTAAACAGTACTAAAGCAGTCTTCCTATTAGCATTCTCGTCTACAGTCTCTCCCAAATGAGTAAGCCTTCTCCACTGCAAAGGCTATTTAAATATGTTCAAGGAGTCACTGCTTTGTTATATGACAAACAGCAAGCTCCTCAATTACCTTTGTCACAAAAGGTTTCAGATCACTGAACACATTGAGGAGGATCAGCACACTGGTGCTGAATATTTTGAAAACTATTCTGTGTATCAGAAATTTCACTTCATTATATTATGCATAGTCAGATGTTGTCAACAGATTTTATCCACCCCATCATGATCCTCATATATGATTTTTAGCATTTAAAAGGACCATTTAAATTTGCCAGAAATATCATAGCATGTTTTCAGATGTAAAATATAATAGGAAAAGTTGAAGCAAATGAAAAACATGAGAAAAGCATACAATGAAAGAGAAGAATTAAACAGCATCTTCACAAACTCCAAGATGCACTTAAATATGGGCTTCAGCTGAAGATACTTTAGTTCCTCAATGATTTAATCACAAAATTAGATTTCCAAATAGTAATATAATCCTTTCAAAGCAATAGGAGACACTTTTAAGTTTGTCCGTGAAAGTAATTCTAGAAAAGATGGAGCAAATACATACCTGGAGCAAAACAAGAAAAAAAAACCTGTAGCATGCAAAGCCCAGGCATCTGGCCACCCGTACTTATGTTCAGAGAATACTCAAATTTCAGATGCTACTCTAAGCAATCTGATAGCCTCTAATCCCACAACACTCCTTAGCATCTCACCCCCCCACCACCACCCAAAAAAACCCCGAAGACAATGTCAAGCTGAATCCAAGTAACTCTATGTAGGACCAAGGTGTACTGAGTACCTGCAAATCAGTTAGCAATAGATCACTGAATTCATATAGTTTCTGTCTCAGAAAGAAAGAAATCTCATCTAATAAAATCTTATCCTTAAAGTACTTACTAGCATACCTCATTTAGAAAAAGATAATTTAAAGAAAAAAAAAAACCTTCACATTTTGCTATCATTTGTTACATGCATGACCTGACATTTACTCCCCTTTTCCTTTATTTTTTTTGCCTATACAAACTCAAAGACACACATTAGATTTTACAACTGCTATGAAAAGGAGATCCTACATAAACTGTCATTCATCAGTGACAGAAAACAGTATCCTATAACAGAGAGGTAACTACTCTAGAGAACATGGACCAGATACACATTTTATATTCCATGAAATGAATCAAAACATCTTCAGAGAAACACTGTAGTTTAAGAGACTGAAGAAAGCTCTAAGGATTTTATAGTCCCAAAAGCAACAATTTCAAAGCAGCAGTGTTAAGTCATTGCTTTCATATGCAGAAATGTGACATTAATGTTGGCAGTTAGTGGAAACATGCTGATTCCTAAGTGCTGAAGGTCTAAGAATGAAATAATTTCTTGTGCTAATTTTGTAGTTTTAGGTTTGGTTTCAACTACAATGAATTAAGAAAGGACCAACAACCCCTCTCTGAATATTATGGCAGTTCATGCAAAAGGTCTTGCTCTAGAGCCATGGTTTACGTTGTAGACAATGAATCAGTCTATGAATGACAAGAAAACTATTTTGGTTTCTGGCCTTCAAATATAAGAGGAATCACAGTACCTTTTTTATATTCACAACACCAACATGAAAATATACAAACAAAAGATCAGTACAGGGATAATGAAGTATTCCTACTATCAGTAAACTATATTTCTATTAACAAACCCACAGCCTTTTCAATGTTCCAAGTAGCTTAAATGAAAAATTGCAAAATCAAACTCCACAGAACACAGTTAAAAAGAGTGCTTGGACATGGTCCCTACCCAATGAAAACAACCACTGTACAGTGAAAAAGCAGTAAAATGGATACCAAATCTCCCATTTAACATAATAATAATAACATAGTAAACAATCCAGTAGAAGAAATAGTGTCTACATAATTATTATTTGCATGATAATTGCAATGATTTTGTGTTTGTCTGAACTATGATATTGATTAAATTCAATTTAAATGGTCAGCCTTCAAAAAGTACAGGTTATGCTGAAATCTTCTAATTCACTCAGTTGTCAATAGATTAATAAAGGTTTATCTTTGTTGTGCAACCACAAAAATGGAAGTAGTCTTGCACAACACCAGTTTGGATAATGACATTCAGAAACACAGCATTACATCTCATTTCTTCTGTGTTAAATATTCTGTGCTTACAAAACTAAAGGTATAATCCATCTAACAAATGGTACAAAAATACTCATCTGTGTTAGAAAACGAATGGTTAAATGCTTCCAAGAACATGGAATTGGAAAAATAATTGCTAGAAGCAAAGGTGTTTTTTTTTAATAATAATAAACCTAGTATATAGTTTGTGTAATAAGTATCTTTATATCCAAACTGGGATTAATTTTCTAATACATTTATTAGGACATGAATGGACAGGAAATGAAAGCTCTATTTTTAAAACCACAGATAAGTTAAAATCTACCAGCTCATGAGCCAAACAGTTTCCAAACCAGATAGAATGCTCTGCTTTCCAAAATTTTTAAGGTAGTTATGACTAGTTCATATTTAAGAAACATACCTGACAGAAAAATTATTCTTTCAGGCTCAACACTATATTTTATTAAGTAAAATAACCTGTAAAATTTTTAAAATCCATTGTCTTGAAGCAGAAGCCTGTGAAAGATATTAATGAACTGAGGATAGAATATTTCTTAAGGTAGGGCAGGTCATCTCACTAACTTCTATAAGTTTTACATAAAATATATTAATTTTTATTGACACATTCCCAAGCAATTCAATGGACCTCAACCATTTTATAACACATGCTAACATTTTAATCCAAAAATTTATAGATAACTTATAAATATTTTTATAATTTATAAGTTTATAAAGTGTGGATATTTTATAAATAATAAAATAAATTTAATGAAAAAGTTAAAAGTAACAGACAAAGTTATAAGTAAATACAGACCTAGCAATCCAGAAATACAACAAAAAAATGGTATTATATGATTATTTTTGTTATATATTTTATATTATCTTTACCTGTATGAAAATGAATTTTAAAATTATGAACTCCATGTTAATGGAATGATTAAAATCATGATTAAAACGTACTATAATTAATTACTGAAAATAACAATCAGTTATCACTTCAACAAGCTGAGGTTTCACAGATTTTCATGCACACAATTCAGTGTGGTTTTACTTAAACTATAATTTCAAAATTCAATTAACAGCCTTATTCTGTTACAGTTAATTACCAGAGTATGAGTTCAATGATCTTGGACACATGGAATAGTACGTGAAAAGCAGTAGTCTTGCCTTTCAAGACAGGTAGAGCTTTAAGCTAAATAGATGTCTGGTTGGACTGTCTCTGCAATAACATAGGACATCTTTCCTCCAAAGGCATTTTTGCTATCCATTAGTCATTGTAACTGGAAAATTCCAAAGTTAAAGGTTTATATTTATGCAAAGTTTATGTAGATCTAGTCTAGCAATATTTCTGAGTAGTTGAAAGCTATATATATGGAGTAGATTAATTATTTCCAAGAGTTAGGCAGCCTGACCCAAAGACAACAGAAATCATTGCAGTTTCTCATTACCTCATATCATACAATTCATAGATCTTATTCTGAAAGATTCTGAATATTTCTTATCCTGAAAATACAACCTGACTCAAAATGTCTCAGTATACAAGCACTGACTGTATTTTACATACATCAAAGCAACTTGACTTAATTAAATGCTTGCTTACTCTAAATACCGATGTAGAACTCTTTGGTCTTTCTTTAGCTTCCAAAGAGTCTCAAAGTAATTAATAATACGACTACTAAAAAAGTTTCCCAGTTAAATTGGGCTTCAGTATACATAATTCCATAAATGAAAGAAAAATGTTTATGGCAGAACTTTCATTTCACCAACAGAAAAATAACTCGAATACACAGAGGCCATCAAAGTGGCTAGTATCAAAGCATGATACGAACGCTTATACTTTCATTATGTAAAAACAAATTTAGTGTTTAAAATACTTCATTTTCTTTTAAGTTTGTAAATCAAACTTTAGGGTCTTTTTCCTAGCCTCACATTGAAATGGAACTAAAAATCTACCTAACAAGAAGAACTGAATTAATTCAGTTACCTTCCTCCAAGTAATGGTACCTTATAAATTTGTTTCACACTTTTAAAAACTTATTTTGTCAGTGTATTTTCATTAGATCAGAAGTAAACAACTCTGAGACACTGAATATTTTTAACACTCACCAAGAAGCTACAGATTCTCATCACTGTCTCAAAATTAATTCCATAGAGAAAACAGGTTTTAGGATACAGGTGAGCAGAACTTGTGCAACCCAAATTCAAGCTAGCATTTTCCTAGAATTCACCTCATTCTGAGAGCTCATATGAAATTATGGATTTAAGGCAGAATATATGCCAAAGTTTGGTGATTTTTGCAACCTCCTAACAAGCAGTACTTTTTGGGTGCCATTCACATGGTACTCACTGGAAGACTGAAAGGTGAAACAATCCAGAACACAATTTGAAACAGGAATCTGTAAGCAATACTCAAGAAAAAATTTTAGTAAGATTATGCTGTGCTGATTTCTACTATTAGGGCCAGATATGAGGATTTTGTTATTCTTGGCCACTTGGTTAAAAAAAAAAATCATAAAATGACTAGAGTGAAAGAAACACTGACTATGAATAACAATAATGGTGAAACCAAGGAAACAGATTCTGGATCAGAGATGTGGTTGAGAAAATAGTTATTCTGCATATTGATACTGAACTTCCAGTTATGTAAGGCTACCTAGATGGGCTATTAGATGTATTTCTGCCTGAACTGTATTAATTCCTGTTCTAAATGCAAGTTACCTGAAAATATAAAATACTGAGAAAAGTTTTGTTAATTGTGATATTTTAGCCAGTTAGGATCTCTACAGGTTTCCTTACAAAAAAACCCTAAACATAGCCAGTAAATTAGTAGAATATAGAGGATAAGAAGAACTGATGCTACTTTGAACTCATTTCTATCATAGTAAGAATTTACATTTCAATTAATTCATACCTGTGTTGTAATCTATTCACAGCTTTTAAAACCATTGAGGCTTTTTTCCTTTTACATTTTGTATTGAAATACCTTGATTAACTCAGAATTCAACAATTACTTTACAGAAAAGTCTTCACATTAGCACTGTATAAATAAAAGGCTATCAAAACCAATATGATAATATCAGTGACAGAATATGCACTATTTATACTTCAAAGGAGATATTTTAATACATTAAATACATGTCAGAATTTCTAACAAAATTCTGCATCAACATGCTTGTATTTCCCCTTCTCTTCCTTCCTTTCTGCCTTCAAACATATGCCTCTATTTCTTGACTGACAAATTCTTTTCATTATAATGTTAATATATTACATCTGAGTTGATAGCATAGGCATGGAAGAGAAAGATAAGTGATATATCTTAGTACCTTTTCCTATGAAATTACATTAGCCTTCTGGGATAGTGGATAGGATGAAGCTGCAGATTCAAAGATCATTACACTGCTTATTACCCTTTGTATTTATCTTCAGTGCTACTAAAGCTTTATAGAAAATCTAATTTCTCTGAAGCTGTATTAAAGTCAAAACCACCCCTTTTTGGATGCCAGACTTCATTCCAACTGACAGATAACACACAAAAGGATCTAATATCAATCACAAGGATTTATATAAAAGCTAAAATTTTGGCATATTTGGCAAATAATTCAACCAATGCTCTACTTCTAATGTACTGTGGGATCTTTGCTCTTCTATTCAGTTCATGTTTTACTGAGCAGAAAGATGAAGTATTGAGCAATGGAATCAGAGCTGTGCTTAATCTTTCCTCATTCTGTTTTCACTTGGGAGGTCTTTTATGACTGATATGGGCAACTTTTTCAATCTCAGCAATAGTCACTTTAGAGGAAATGGTATAGGGCATGCCTAAAGGAAGAAAAAATATATCCAGTATAAGTTTGTTTTCAGGGACCAGCTAGTATTCCAGTCAAAACAAAGAGGAAAATAGAACCTCTTCTCCCTTCCCATTCCACATTTTTAAACAAAACAAAACAAACCCACAATAGCAGCAACAATGAACTAATAGTGTCTTCTCACTGATCTGTGCCAATGACTGGCTACTATTTCAATAATAAGCCTAAGATTTCAAGTACAAGCATTAAAATTTATATATTTGTACTATATAAAACTGACTAAATCTGCCCATGTCCACTAGAATGGTTTCCATTTTGCTCACCTCGTTATAAGTAAAAATATTCCAGTACATGATATTTCATAGGAATTATACTTCCATCTGCTTCTTCTGATGGTAAGAGATGTACACTGATCTTAAGATTGTATTTTGATAGGACTAGTATTGAAGTGATTGTTAATATCCTATGCCAAAAAGAGGAGTTCCAGCTTTCAATCCAAATAATAAAATGCCCTTAGGCAGTGCTCGGCACTCCCCAATGGAAAGACCATTACCAAGTGCAACATGGAATCATAGAATGGTTTGGGCTAGAAGGAATCTGATGACATCTAACCCAGCTCCCTCTTCCACAGGCTGGGACATCTTTCACTGGATCAGGCTACTCAAAGCCTCATCCAGCCTGACCTTGCATTCTTCCAATGACGAGGCATCCACAACTTCCGGGCAACTTGTTCCAGTGCCTCACCACCCTTTTCATAAAAATTTTCTTCCTTATGTTTGTTCAATCTAAACCTACCCTCCTTTAGTTCAAAACCATTAGCCCTTGTCTTATCACTACAGGGCATAGTAAAAAGTTTTTCTCCATCTTTCTTATAAGTTCCCTTTAGTATTGAAAAGCTGCAATTATGTCTCCCTGGAGCCTTCTCTTCTCCAGGCTGAACAATTCCAACCCTCTTGGCCTTTCCTCATGGGAGAGGTGTTCCAGACCTCTGAACTGTTTTGGGTTTTTTTGACCTAAGTTTTATCCACCTTAAGCTCGCTATCTTTTAGCTATCAGTCACATGATGATACCATGAAACAATCTTCTTGAACCAATCTGTTTTTCTCTATAATGACACTTTCATCATGGAGTTTTAACTTCTCTTATCACTGCTTAAAATTATCTCCCTTGGCACAAGAGATAACTTTAAATTTAGTCTGATGAAACTCGACCTATAGTATGAACAGGTACATCTGACCTACTCTAAGCTAAACTTACAGTAAGTGAAAGAAAGTAAAAGTTATTAATGATGATGTAGAGTTCACCTTATCTATAGCAGATGTGTGAAACAGTTCAGATGAACCATGTAGACCTGGCATTTAAGGACATGGTTTAGTGGTGGACTTGGCAGAGTTATGTTTACAGTTGGGCTCTATGATCTTAGGAGTCATTTCCAACCTAAATGATTCTATGATTCTAGAATTTTCTGTTTCACTTCACTGAATTCAAGCAAGTCTGGAGCTTACTAGTTCAGTTCTACATGTCTGCATTTTAGACATTTAAAGTTAGATCAATAAATTCTACTCATCAAGACTGTATTTCAAAGAATATTACAGCTGCCTTCTTTATGTGCATACATATATCTACTACCCATTACATTACATCTGATTTTTAGTAGACACTCTTACTTCATTTGCTATTTGATTTGGACATAGAAATGAAAAATTTCAGTCACTTAAGAGGAATTTTAAAAGCAAGGTGAAATACATCGAAGTCAGACATAAAGCACAGCCACTCTGTGAAATGTAGAGCAGCAATTGCACAATAATCAGTGGTTGAGAGGTCCTCCAACCCCAGTGTTTTGCCACTCGCATGCTCTAAATCAATCATTTCCCCTGGACCTTCCTAAAAAGCAATGTGGGAACTAATTTGTGAGACAGTGACATACCTAATCCTCATCCTGCATTCAATTAATTATTTAGTAAATTAATTTATAGTTTTCAGGTGGTCTATATATATGTGCGCATGTATAGAGAGATGCACACACTTGCATGTGTCTGATTCAGTATTTTATTTAGCTGATTTAGTAATTTATTCTATTTATCAAAACCTCCTTTGAAATACATCGTCAACCTGTCTCATCTCATTACTTTAAAGAGAGAAACATTCTATGTTAAAAAGGACAAAAAGATAATTAAACATTGTTTTAAAATCTTTGTCTTCCTCGTTAAAAAGCAGATAATACTGTCCTTCAGGAAACATCTCCACTTCTGAAATACTTTATTTACCTATTGCTCCAAATGTTTGTTTCACAGGCATAATAACTGATCTTGTGAATGCTTGTAAAAATGAGTTCAGTTTTATAAAATAGGAAAGTGGTGTCTTGTTTTCTAGTACATAGTCTGCTCCTGTTGCAACTCTTGCCATTTGGGAAGTAAGACATGGTGTTATTTCTGTGACCAAAGCTCTGTCTTCATCATAAGTTTACGGAAAAATAATATAGGTTTAAAATGTGTCAGACAAAGAAATGGACAGAAATATTATTCAGTGGTTAATTGGAAACAACTATTTCTTGAGAAAACACAGAAAATATGCAGGAGTAGGACTTCTCTTACCTTTCAAAACATGACTAAAAATAGTGTAGTAGCAACTGTAGTCTTATAATCCAGTAAAATACAGGGCTGCTTTTATGAGAACAGGTCATAGGCTTTGTAGTAATCTGACAACAACTCTTATTACGGTATTCAGACATCCCAGAGTTAATATTCTTTCACAAAGGAAAAAAAAATTGCCCATAGTTTTGACAGTTTCTACCTGATGATTATTTATATTGTACTGTTATCTGTATGCATTTTGTATGCTATACAGATACTTGTATATAATTATATTCCACATATATTTTATCTAGATTTCAACAACTCAGCCATAATAAGTGTTTAACTCCGTTATTTCTCAGCTAATATTGGTTCTTCAAGAAAAGTGAAGTTTTCTTCAAATAACTAAATTTTTTTTGTAGAAAGATACTTACATCAATATTTTGACTTGTCATACTAATTATTATTTGGGAAATAGTATTGCCAAACCTCAGTAATATTGCTAAACACTGGGGTTTTATCCTGTATATTTTACATTTAAGTTGAACGTTTTTTTCTTTTTGAGATTACAGTAAATTATCTTTACTTTTTAGGTCAATTTTCTCAGTTATTTAGAAAGGCACAAAACCCCTTACAATTCAAGTATGAGTCCTTATTTCATTCCTTTACTTCAATGTAGCATTTTTCACTAGTTGCATATTTGAGATCTTAGAAGTTCCGTCTCATGAATCAGAAGCAAAATTCCTTCATTACCTGTAGGAATTCTATGTAACTGCAGATAATTACATATATATACACAAAAATTTCTGTAGTGATTAGTGTAAAATGAAACAATTTAAAACATTGGAAAAAGCTAGTGGTAATATTCTGCATACAACTATTCTCTCAAAACACAGACACACACAAAAATGCCTGAGCTTGCTGGACCAGTACTCCAGTAATACAACTTAAATCAGTTATAAGTTGAACTATCCTGGGCTATGGATTTAGCAATGAACTGTACTGCTTTCACCTTTCCAATGACCTTTCCTACCACCAAATGATTATTTTATACCTTTCTAAGTACATCATATTTGCCAGAAAGAAAAAAGAAAGAATAATAAAAAGCACAAAGAATCAATAGGAAAAAAAAAAGAAACAAAAAAAAACCCACCCCAAAAAAACCCAAATCTGCAGTACTCTGCTGCTGTGCATGAAAGGACGGCAATATTTTTCATCATATAAAAAGGGAGGTCAGATAATTTTCATAGACTTCTCCACCAGAGGTACACCGAAGGAGAAGACAGATATCGTAAAGATAATAAGCTACCACAACTGGGGAAAGTTTAGCTTCTCAGACATATGTCATAATAGAGAGTCATAAATAGATTGAAGATGGTAGGGGCTCCAGGAAGTCATCTAGTCCAAGGGTGCTTAAAGCAGGATTACCTTTCACCTTGGACCAGGCTCCTCAGAGCTGTGTCTAGCCCAGCCCTGTTAATGTTCAGGTTGCTTTTTCTAATCAGTAACAGTCTCATGGTGAGGAATCTTCTCCTTATGTCCATTTAAGGCTTCCCCTGTTATAGCTGGTGACTTTTTCCACTTGCCATTTCCTTGTGCATTTGGCTCGGTCTTCTCTCTAAGTGCCTTTAAATGGAAAGACAGCAACTAGATGCCCAGACTTCCTTTCTTCAATCTGAACAAAACCCTGATCCCTGGACCTCTCCTTTTTCAGCATGCACTCCTACCCCTAAGCATATCGGCAGCCCTTCAAGGCTTCAAGCACACCCAAAACCAGATCTTGGTGGATAACAAGTTGAACTAGCAGCGCAGCCTTGTGGCAAAGATGTTCAGCCACACAATGGACACCAGTAGCAAGACTGCGGCCAGGAGGCAGAAGGATGTGATTTTTCCTCTCTGCTCAGCACTTGTGCCGCACCTTGAATAATGGCTGCAGTGTTATGTTCCTTAGTGCAAGGAAAACATTGATATAATGGGGCAAGTACCCTATAGTTAGGTGCATGGTGGTTGAGGAAAGAATAAGACCGATTTTCCCCACCCTTAAGGACAGAAGACTGGGAAAGACCTTACTGCCCTCTTTAATGAGAGAAGACAGAAGACACAGCCAAACTGTTCTCAGAGGTTCACAGAGCTAAGTCAAGTGATTACAGATAGAAAATTCATCACAGGAAATTTTGTCTAGGTATAAGGAAAAAAAAAATACCATGAGTGGTCAAATACTGGAAGATTGCAGAATTTCGATCCTTAGAAATATTTGAAACTTGATGGGGCAAGACCTGCAGCGTCTGATCTAAATGGACCTGCTATGAGCAAGAGGTTGGACAAGAGGATCTCCCTCCCACCCTAAATAAGTCTATGATTCAATGTATCATGCAAATTACAGAAAAAACTAGTGCAAACATAAGCTGGGCAACATTTCTCACAGGCCTGAATATACATCAAAGCAAAACTTCAAAACCAAGATCAAGGAATATTAAGTAGTTCAGTGACTGTTTCTTTTCCAATGTTGGATTAATTTCTTCCAAGTTAAATGACTCATCTATGACTGATATATGTATGTCCTGTCACCTACATCAAGCACTGAAAAAGCTCATCTCTTCATTAGCCTACTTTTAGATATTAATTTGAAAAATTCCATTAAAAAATATACACACATAAACCCACATACTTAAAGCTGATAAATATAAATTCAGTTTCTTGGAAAAAAATGGTTGCCGTAGTTACCACATAAGCAGTTTAAAACTGTTTCTGTACTGAAGCAATTATTGAATTTTTTGTTAGTATACTGTCTTTTACTTCTGCATTGTAGGACAAGAAACAAACCAAAGTACCTTAATGAATCTACAAGTAAAACCATTTGGGATATCAGGCACTAACACTGGTATCTTTCCACAAACAAAACAAAGGAGATTTGAATATGGGATCTAACGTGCAGAAATCCTCAGAAGACAAAGGAGCTGTGCTTGAAAATACTGAGCTCACATACTGATACCTGTTTGTAAATATTCACTGTTACAGATGGAATATTCAACATTAGTGTCTACTTTGGACTTAAAATCCCATCACTCACACTTTGTTACTTACTATGAGAGTAAGGATGAAAACAGGGATATCATCTTCCATGATACTATAAAAATAAATTAATTAAGGATTGTGAAGCTTTTGGGTACCATAAAGATAATTGTTATAGAAAAATATGTATAGCAAAATAAGAAAGAATTCTGTCTTTAGAGCATGACTTCATACCTCATTCATTAGTAAGTATTAAGTCATGCACAGAGTAACAAAAAGGAAAAAAATATTTATTAGCACTTATCTTTGAACTTTGTCCATCCTATAAAATGAATAGGAGAGTTTCCATGGAAACATTACTTACATACAGAATTAGAGACTATACATAAATACAAGGGGATGAGACGCAACACAAGGTAATAATACAGCTAGTCTTATTTTTGATATTTCCTAACTCTGAAATCCTTCATTATATTATTGTGTTATCAGGGTGGTTAAAAAGGTTCTATTATATGATTTTATTCCACTAATAACATTTATCTAGCAAAATGCCTTCCATAACATGACACTTCAGCAACAGCTACTTTGCTTAACTTTTAGCACACATTGTCTACTACCTCAGACATTTTTTATTGTGAGAACCCCAAAATAATTAAGAAACAGAGAGCAGGCAGAACATACATTAATATTGCCTCTTATATTGTTACAATTGCTGACTAATGTTACCCTACTGCTTTTCAATCCTCTTCACAGTTTGAAGCAATACTAATTAAAATCTGGCACATGCTTTACTCACAAATATTTAAGGACTCAGATCAAATGCTTTGAAATGTCACATATGAAAAATGCAGTATTTCTCTGCAATACCTTCTGCAATCCTGCAAGCAGTAGACTGTCTCCTTTACTATTTCCTATATTGTTCTCTTCTAAATTAAATTATTTGAGGAATAATCTAGAGGGAGCTCAATTAAGCATTTAAAATTTTATTGAAACGCTGATGTCTTTAAAACATGACTTGCCTTTCTAACTGAACTTTTTAAAACTTTTAGATTAACCAAGTTACTTATGTTTTCTGTAATATGGCTTTAAATTCAAAGGAAAATATTTCTATAATCTAATTCTATAATCTAATTCTAACCTAATTAACATAAATTCTAATTCAAAACTAATAAACATAACCTGTATTAGAATACAAACTGTTTATACAACAAAATATATCCTTCAATAATGCTTTAAGGAATTATGCTTATACTTATGATAGACAGTTATAACTTAAAATACTTTCTCTATATGGACAACTTAATTAGCAAGAAAAATATATTTCTTATAAAATGTATTGTAACCTTGGCATATAGTTTTTTTTCTAAACCTTTAGGAACAACAGGAGCTCGTCTGAGTAAAACAAGGCTCTGAGCCTTAAAAGCAGCTCTACAGTAGATATAGAAAAGTAATAAAAATATCTTACAGGAAATATCTGCCAAAATAAGTAAGAGGTAGAAAAGGAAACAAAGACATTTTTAAAAATTGTTTTAATCTAATCTGCAGAAATATTGAAATAGCACAATCATAATTATGGTGATAGTGAATAATACTACTAAAAGACCAGAATTAATGTTATTTGACTGTCTTAATGATGCCTTTATCTAAATATATTCAAATGTCACATTTAATCATAACATTTTATTTTCCTTAATACTCAGCTTGACATCTCTCTAAAACCTTTTTATCCTATATTACTAATACCAATCAACCCGTCTTTCATTTTCATGCAGTTAACATTTTGAATATATGCAAAACCACGAATATTCACTCACAAATGTAAGCTTCAGATTAACAGTACAATTACCAAAACACCACAGGTTGTTTTATGCAATCCTAATTATTTTCAGAGTTCTTCCTTTTCAAATTATGATTAAACTTCCCAAGTTCTAGCAAAAAGGATCTGATTTTTTTTTTTACTGTGAAACTGTACTTCTACCATTCACATCTTGGTTCCAAAACCCTGCATCAGGGGTGTGGGGAGAAGGGGGGGAGAAAGTGTAGAGAGAAGGAGAATATAGACCTGTACAGAAAAATAAATGGCTTAAACTTGTAGTTGCAAACCCAAAATAACTGGTAGTCAAACCCAGTAAAGTTTGGGGATCATCCTTTTAGATTCTGACGCTGAAAGTTCTTTTGCAGTTCATACAATATGTGCAAAATAAATATAGTTTAAAACACCTGTTTATTCAACAAAGTATTAAATAAGATCCAAAATGCCATGAGGAGCTGGCTAGAAAATACTGCCTCTGCATTGATATTTGAGAGGTTGTGAAGCATGAAACAAAAGTTCATGCATGATAACTAGTTACGTGCACACTGATGCAATAAAATATCTGAATTCTAATACACGATCTTGCTGTGGGAATATTAGACAGAGACTATACAGGTAAAACATTTATCCAAAGAGTATGTTTAGAAGTCATAAACTCACAGCAATGTTTAAAGAATTACATTTAGTTCATTACAATCATCTAAAATAATTAATTCTAGAATTTGCACAGCTGTTCCAAACAGTCACTTTTGTCTCCAATATTAAAGTTCCAAAAAGATAGCCTTTTTGCCCAGAGTTAAGCAGGGAATAAAAATTACATTTCACAGGCAAGGTACAGTTTTTAGAATTTAGCCTTATTCAGATTTTTAGATGCCCTCTTCTTAAAATTGTGCTTTCTTTCAAAAGATCTAAATCTTTTAGTAAGTTGGCCAAATTCTTCCTAAAAGAGAATTTGTTTTGCCAAAAGTATACAGAACTCTATAAACCCAAAAGACAATTAGTTTGTTGGTTAATTAACCAACAAATGAAATATATGGTTTCAGGTGCCTTAACATTTTTCATACATAAACCTTGCAGAATATTTAGCGTGCATTCTTTGAAGAAAGAGGCTACCATGGGGCTTCAAAATTAAAAGAAAATCTTGTCAAAAAAAATAAACTATCTGGATTCCAATTCCTGCACATGATGAAGCAGGTGCAATTTGCTATTCGTGACAACTTATTTTTAGATCAAATACAAAATCCTTAAAATAGAGTTCTATCTGTAAACAAGTAAAAAATGTCCAGCATATTCTTACAATTTCTATTTACAAATGTAAAAAAACCCCACCTTTAACTCTTCTATTCACTGAAGCATAACAACATTTCTTAAATTCATTCATGAAACAGGTTCCATTTTTTACTTATAAAGTGGGAAGATACAGCTATAATTTCTGGGTATGTTAGTTCAGAAAAAATGGACACAAAATAACCACAATCTTTTAAAAATATTTAAAAAAACCCAACAAATTTCAATTCATTTTTAAGATGTTCTGACCAAGAAAGCATTGCTAAATACTATTTTCAAGTCAGATAAACAGAACTGTTATAAGGTAGTTGAGGAAAATAAATCTCTGCAGTCTTTTACTGTACTGCTTTTACCTTTCAGAATTAGTTTATAAACCAAATGTTGAAAAAAATAAGATGCAGATTTATTTATTTTTCAGCGCTGTTCAAATCTTCTGACTCCAAGTTCATATATATATGACTTTCAGAGCAATACTGAAGTCAGTCAGTGATGTCTACTTCTGAAGAATATGACTTGGAATTGCAGCAAGTTCATACAAATATGAGCAAACAACAATTTCTGTGACGTTTATGATCTAAAAAGGAATACTTATACAGTGAAACTTGTTGCTGCCAGCTGAACATGTTAATACACAACATGTTCAAGTAACTTTGAACCAGCATTCCCCTTAAAACTCCTTGGATGTTTTTGTTGGTTTTGTTCATTTGCTTTTTAATCCCCTTTAAACAGAGTGTCCAATAACCAAAGTTCTTGCTTTCCAAGAAAGACTTAAAAGGCTGCTTCAAATTTTTACACCAAAAGGAGTGACCAACCATTAAAAGAATGTGCAATCAGTGATATTTTTGGTTGTTGCAGCAAATGCTTTGGCCATCAGCACAGTGTCAATAAGGCATAAGGATCACTGTTCATCAGAAACCAAATCCAAACAAAAAAGTATCTTTTTAAGAATGTCTGTCATCCATGGAAAGTAACAGAAAGGCTAAAACTAGAGAATTCTTTAATTCCTGCTCTTGCAACAATTGTAGCATGATAGTTATATCTCTGTCTCAGATAAATTCTGAAGAAAGGCCAAATGCAGGTTGTGAAGACAAGCTAGAAAATTGCACTGAGTTGCCTGGAAGCCAAGATAGATCAGTGGAAGGAGGATTCAGAGGGGCTGAGGAGCCACTGAGAAAAAAAATTAATGGCAGCTTGTTAAAGCAGAACTACAGCCTGTCTAAAGACGACTAATGTGTGACAATCCTTTCAAAACCAGGTACAGTCAGTAAGAGCCAGAGCAGTGTTGAAAGCTCAAGGCAAAATATCAGCTACTTTGCATACGGTCCCTGCCAGGAACCCAAAGCAGAGACAGCCCTTGGTTAGTTGCTCTATGACCCTTTAGCAGACAGGTGCACCAAGACAGGTTCTGTGTCTGTTGTTCCCTCTCCCAGAAAGTAGTAACTAGATCGCACACCTGCAAAGAAGGTATAAACTAACACTCTAAAGTGACTGGTTGAGTGCTGTTCATGCCAAAATGTAACTACAAGGTTACTTATGGCAGACAAAGGTTAGGAGTATGACAAGACTATATGGATCAGGAAACATAAATGAAAGCAAGAAGCATGAATCTGAAACACCAAAAACGAATGAAGCTTAAGCCTGATAGTATTACTAACTTAGGTCATATGTTGTGGTGCAAGAAGGTCCAAAATCAGAGGCAGACAAGGAAAGATGCTTAGTGAAAAGGACCAGTTAGTTAAATACCAGCCAGTCATTAAATGGATGGGTTTTGTTGAACTGAAAGTCCCATCTCCAGCTACGATTATTTTGCAAATGGTGTCTCACCTTTTGAATTTATCCTTCCTTCTATTTTAGCTAACATGGTTCATGCAATTGAACTGGACTACCATAAAAGACAATAGAGATTCTGCCCTGTGTAATGAACCATTTGAAGTTTTACCTACTGTTGTAGCAAAGTCCATCTGGAAGGTCACAGGACTTCTCTACAAAAACTGAAGAGGAATAGCTCTTGTGCACGACAATCAGAGAAAAAGTTACAGCTTCTTTCACTAGTAATTTCTGATATAGTAGGGTGCAAAAAACACAGAACTGTCCCTTAAAAGCAATCAATTGCAATTATCTAAATCAATGCTACTACTTTGGCAGAAATTCCCTCTGTAATTGTCTCTAACCTACTCCTCCCAGGAGCAGGAAGCCATACGATGAACAATAGGTCACTGCAGATTATGAGGGAGGTTTGAGCAGAATATTGAGCAGAGTGCCTCTACCTGATGCAAGTCCATGAAACACTTCTTCATAGGAAAGAAACAGAAAATAAGTCATAGAAAACAATTTATAAAAAAGAGGTAAGACCACATATTGTGGAATTTTAAGTACTTTTCTACTAAGTAGGCTATTTTAACATTTTCCAAAGGCTCTCTTACAAACTATGTGTGATTTTCTTCTTTCCTCCCAGACTTCCACTCTTATTCTGAGGAATCTTACTATCCTCACTCACCAGCAGTGCATTTTGAAGCAATCATTTCAGTTCTCAGTTATAAGAACTTATGTGGGAGTATTCACAGCTTACTGGTTAGGTTTTACAATGGAAATTTAAACAGGGTTAAAGATCTACAGATCATTGCCACTTGGACAGCTTGGCACTTTAAGGAAAGTACAAGGGTTACCTCTCAACTGGTGCTGATTACAGTGACTAGCTTGCCAGGGAGAAGTGCTGATTAAATGAAAAAGTAATTTTTAAAGCAGCTATACTGCAGAAATAATCCAATCAAAATGTGCAGCCCTCTGAAGAAGCAGGCGAGTACATCTTTGACCTTGACTAAGGGCTTATATAGGCTTTTGCACTCAGCTTTTTAATTAACTTTAAATGTTAACGTTTAAATGATTGTAAATGAGAAGACAACATTACTTTTGTAAGGCTGGTTCCTTAGGTCTTTCCTCCTATGATGATCTGGGTCTTTGATCCTAAAGTCTAGTCAGAATACCTGTAATTCACTAGCTGCTATGGTAAGCTTTGCATGAGAGATTTGGTCCATAGTGAATACTACTGGTTAAAGCTGAATCAGGAAGAAAGAAAAAAAAAAAAAAAAAAAAAAACACAACACCCCCCCGAAACCACTATAGTTTGGAGGTGACAGTGCTTACAATACAACTTACTTTCTACATTCATTAAACCCATACATGGAATACATACACAGTTGTTCCTTTATACAGAGACATACACACACCTGAGGATTCTGAACAGAGGTCCTCCCCTTACTTTTCCACATTACAATCTTTCTGTCTACAAAGGCACAGAAGAGGTATGAGAAAGAAGTACTATGATACAGATACTATGACAGACACAATGCAACTTAACTTTTTAATACTAGAATGAATTTTTATTTTATAATCCATTAAATAAACCAAAACGTTCAAAAGTAGGAAAACATCCTTTTGAAAAGTAAGACTCAATTTGTTTAGACAGTTTCTTCTGTATAAAGTGTACAGGTTCTTTACTGATCAGTGTAAGTGAAGTCAAACACTTCTTACATTTTTACTGGCTTTTTGTCATACATACAAGTACCCTGAAATATTACAAGGCAAAAATTTAGCTATAAAAGTATATTTATTTTCTCCCTATGTAAAATTGTTTAAGCTAAAAATTAACTAAGTAACTGTTTTAACAACTAAGTCAGAACGTTTTAATGTTATGTTCAATTTGGTATACCCTAGCAGAAAGCTTGACAGTTTCAACATCATTACCAGTTCTGCTTTATTTCCAGTGCCTGACACTCCAGGCATCAAAATGTGTTCTCTCACTCTCTGAGGCTGCTCTGGAGATGTTCAAGTTCCCCATACTGAAATAATTGCAAACAAAACACAGGGCTTTGAATCCTACCATGCAGCGAAAAGAAAATATTAGAGTTATTAAAAGCATTTGTGGAAGAGCAAGTTTCAAACACAATTTTTAATGGCTACTTTATTATCACTGGTACTCTCCAAGCCTCACTGGAGATAAAGCAATGTATGATATTGACATATCATCCAGTTCATCATCTTCAAGTGTTAAAGTAAAACAAAGCAGACAATTTTAGAAATAAATGCCAAAAAATCATAGCAGTTCTAGAAATGTTATTTGTTTCCCCTCTTCTGTTATAACTTGCCATCAGATACTGGTTTCCTCATCCTTTTCAGACTTCAGATTCTAGGCCAAGACTGCTTTGTGCTCTCTCTCTTACCCCGTGCACCCCCAAGAGAAAAAGTGTATGCTCTAAGAAACCACTGTCTTAATGACAAAGTAATTTTCTACAGAAAGCACGACACTTTTTATAAAAACAGCATTTTAGTCTATGTCCTTAAATAAAAGAAAATCAAAGTTATGGTATAACTTTTTTATCAGGGTGATTATGTACAGTAACGGAATGACTAATTTCTTAATTTACACTAGACATTTTTTATATAAATACTGTAAAACAAGTTATAACTAAAATCTGTACCCATGACCACACTGAACCTTATCAGGTTATGGTACTGATGTCTAGTATACACTAACCTTTAAAATGAAGATACTACAAATTCACAATTCTCACCATCCTGATACCTGGCTGTCCTCAACAGTCTCCTCTTTCTGTAAGTTTTTTGTGTCTACTTCTGAAGCTATTTCCCCACAGGTTTTAAAAGTGAAAGGCAATTTCAATGCAAGAAAATATAATGTTCTACATTCTTAATACCTATTTATAGCCTTGCAAGCTAGAAGCTAAGTTCCCAATTTAACATAATTCTATATATGGAAATGATAGACACTAAAATTGCTGCAAAATGTTAAAAGAAAACTAAGACCCAAGTTTAGTACATAACTATTTGTTGGAAGAATTCACATTAGACAGAATTCTTGGAAAAAAGAGGTTATCTCTTCAATGTCCTTTTTATACTGCTCTTTGTTTTCAGCGGTGCTGTCTTGACTTCTCCATAAACCCACACTTACTATTTGTCGCTAGTTAAACCAGAAGCAAACAAATTGAGCTACAGAGAAATCAACCCAAATGGACAATTAAGTATCTGAGCTAATTGGTTTTGTTGTCAATTCTTTATTTTGACAATTGCAAGGGAAGACTAAATTATCTGATTGCCAAGAACATCTGAAGAACTTTGTGTCTGAGTACAAGATGGATCTTCAGTAAAAAATAAATTTTATTGATAATATAGCTTTGGATCATTTTCAAATACCGCTTCTAACTAGGACAGCTCAAAATCAAAATATTTTTTCTATATTTTCTATGGGTTCTATGACACAGAGTGTCTTGGATTCTTTAATCATTACCATAAAAAATTGTTTACCTCAATTATTAGGTCACAAAATCCATTGATTTCTCCATTCATAATCATAAAATTCAGTACTATCTCTGCCCCCCCCCCCCCCCCCCAAAAAAAAAAAAAAACCACCAGTAAATCAAAAAAAACAATCAGTTTGGGAAAAAAAAACCACCAAAAACCCAACCTTCTCACTTGTACTCTTCATTAACTGATCAATAAAAGTTTTCTTTGCAAAAATAATAGTATTTCATACTATTAAACTTAGCCATTCATACTACTGGACTTAGTCTATTCACCTAAGAGGCCAATTCTATAAATTCCACTTATTTTTTTCCACAATAATATTTTAGCTGTATACCTTAAAACTTGCCTAACAACCAGTTCAATGCCAGCCATCAAGATTTCTGCCACAGTTATTTACACTTCCACAAGGGACTTGTTTGGGTCCCTAAAATAATAAAATTTACAATAGTGGAATGGAAAAACAATCTGCCAAGTAAATATTCTTCACAGAAATCTGGTGAGTTAAGTGGATTACAGCATGAATAATGATGTAGCTCTTCAGCTTCTAAGTAGGGAAGTTTGTTAGTTATTGGCATCCTGTTAAATCCCCATTATGGTCTGGAATTATATTTTCACAACAAAAGTATGCATGCAAGCAAACTTAATATTTAAAATAAAGACTTGTAAATCCTAACAACTAAACTCATATGCTTTATTTCCTCATTATCCAATGAATCAAAAATATACATCCCCATATGGCATGGATCATTCACATACTGTTAGAACCACTGTCAGTTACCAAAGTCATAAGCTTGGAATTGTTAAGCCTAATTTTTTTCTACACGAATTTTAATAGAACTACAGCAATATTAACATATAGATAATATATTGGCATGCATTATGGAAAAAAAAAATAACCAGTAGATTCTTCAGAGAGGTAGATAAGTAAGTCAGGGAGGTTTTTTGAGTTTGCAATATAAAAGTGTATTTGGAACAGTGGCTTAATTATTTAAGAATGATGCAGATTTGGATCAAGAAGACACAATACGAATAAGTCTAACAGTACCTGAATGTATTTTATACAAATTCAAATCCTCTATATCATTTTTTCCTTCACACATAAAAATGATTTCCACATGAAGTCACCAGAAAAGAACCCCAGACCTACATTTCTGTCACTTAATCTTAATAAAGGTGTGATATTTTACAAAAATGAAGCAGAACTGGAACGTTATTTTTACTCCTAATAAGAAGTTATCTAGAAATTTGAGCTTGCATCTGATATATACTTCAACATAGCTGGTATCGATGCAGAATGATTCTGGAGCCTGAATGTATAGGCTTTTACTAACATTTCTACCAATTACCAGCAACTGTGAAATAAAGATGAAGTGAATTTCTTCTCTAAATTTTCAGACATAAATCTCATCTTTTTACTTTTGTTTTCCTAAAAGTATGCCAGGTTTGAACCAAACTCATAACAGAGTACCTGCATTTAACCATGAGTGTTGTAAATTCATTCCTTTCTTACCCTCCATTGTGAAAGACATTAATAAGGTATTAACAGCAAGTTTCTAAAAAATTTACAGATTTGCTACGTTATTTCTAAAAGCTCTGACTCATATTATTCAACAATACACCTGAAGGATAAAATTTTTATTTATTTGTTTAAAATTACCAGGTTATTGACGTTTATGGAAAGTCTTTTGCAGAACTTGATTACTTTGGGTATCAGAGTGGTGAATCTATGGCCACTATGACAATATTACAGCTCACAAGCAGTAAGCACCATCTATCCAATCATGAATCAGACTGGCATTAGCAGATCAAGACAGGTCATGGAAATGCATCACCCTGTCTTGAATAGACCAATTACATTGGTGGAAAACATGGTGCGTATGCAAAATTACATCAGAATTTAAGAAGGTTTAATTGCAAGTTAAGATAGTGAACACTGTCTCAAAATAATTTCTCAGTATAAGGCATTTTAAAACTTCCAGCACAGCTAATCTATCTATTGAAACAAGAGCACATTGCAATAAAAAGTGTCATAGTATTTCTCATGGGAAACCACAATCTCTCTTTTTTCACTTTTCTGGTATGAAAGAATGAAGACCAAACAAAATGTTAGTAATTATACTAATGAACTTTTCAAGAAGTGATCTGTAATTCAGGCAAAACATAAAATTGTATTAGAATACCCACCAAAAGGGATATCACACACTGGAACAGGCTGCCCAGGGAAACTGGTTGAAATCACCATCCCTTGAAGTATTTAAAAGGCATGTAGATGTGGCACTTCAGGACATGGTTTAGTGGTGGACTTGGTAGTGTTAGGTTTATGGTTGGACTCAATTATCTTAAGGGTCTTTTCTGACCTAAATGATTCTATGATTCTTCCCATACTGTATCAGAGGGAAAAGTCTATCTAACCTACTGTCCTGTGTCTCTGTTAACCTCCAGATGACAAGCAGAAAAAGACCTCAAGAACAGGGAAAATACAGAGCAGTAGTCTCATCAGTAAATTCTTCTTAAAGTCAGTGATTTGTGCTAACAAGAAATATGTGAACAGGAGAATCCATCTGTATGTCATGTCCAATAGCCCTTCTTATGCCTTATCTATGAACTTCCCTGATGACACTTTCTCCTTTTTATTAATCTGCTTATATTCTTGGCCTCATCATTACGTCATTAACAAAGTAGTTAATAATTCAAAAGTAATTAAAAATTGTAATGACATACAAAATAATCTCATCTTATATAGGGAAGGGGTTCCTTGATGTAATGAACCTGCCTTTATGACCACTTTGTTTCAAACGTCTTTAAAGCTACTGAAAAAAGGCTGAACTGAGGATTTTGCTTCTAGCACAGTCTGATTCTCCCCTCCAACATTCCTGTTAATGCAGTAGGGACATGCTTATATTAAAGGGACACTATATCAGGTGCCCTAGAAAACATTGATACTGAAAAGCCAAAGATCAGCACAAGATACAGCTTACAAAGTTGAAGCTCCTGAAGGAGCTCTGAACTCTTGAACTCTTGGTATGCAGCTAATCTGAAAGTTGAAGGCTACCATTTATTTTAAACTGTAACACTGACGACAGTTAACTTTTAGTATAAAGACACCTGCATGATTTGTTTTCTAGGCTTTGTTCAAAATCCAGAGCAGTGCAAGAACCGAATTGGGAACAAATTCGCCTAATACAGTGAAAGTAGATAAAACAGAAAAACATTAGATGGCACCATACAGTAAATAATTAATGACCTATTGTCTTTAAGAGTGTGACAGAGGAAGGATTGGTATCTTAAAGAGATGTACAGGACATAAATACCCATTCTTCTAAACATCGAGCAACAATAAAAGGAAAGTTCTCCTTCTTGAGCAAAAGGGGGAGGGGAAAACCCCAAACAAATATTATCTTCTATGGTTATTTTTCCAGTTAGAGCAGCATGTTCTATCACCTATCTTTCAAACATTTGACCCTTTAACAAACTCTGTAAAATACCATCATATAAAAAAATTTTTTATGCAAGACAGACTTTGCACAAATTGACAGACATTATAAATACAGCACACATTGGAAAACATTACAACTTCAGTGAAAAATTATCAAGGAAAGGACTGTGCAAATGTTTTAATCCCTCAGTAAATATAGTTGATAGGATAAGTTATGAATAATGCTTATTAACTATAGAGAATGCTTACATTTCATAAATTTTTAAATTAAACTTTGTATTAACAAATGAGACCAGCACATAACAGATCATCGCTCCTCATTCACACTTAGTTGTAAAGACCTAATTCATGGTCTGAAAATGAAATAAGAAGCTGTTACTGAAGTTAAAACTGTAACAATTACACGCAAGAATATAGGAAAGAGGCTGGAAAAATGGGAACGCTGTGATCTTCCGTAGCTCTTGGCAAGAGATCAAGTGTGGTCATTACATCTAAAATTTGAGGATGAGTGACCAAGTAGCCAGAGTTCACAAGTCTCTTACGTGCTCAAGACCCATATTTGCGATTAGGAACCATAAAACCCATTTTCCTGCAGCTCTTATTAATGGGGAATATCACTTTGACAATCTTACATATCTTTCTCAAGAGCATTTATGTCTTTCTGAATATTTCTACGACATCTTACACACAGGCTTTTAAACAGAATGTTAGGTGTTCTTACTGAAGTACACAATGCAAAATAAATCCATCAGGAACTGTTCATGCTACAGCCTTATGTCTCCATATTATTTTGTAAATTGTTGTGGTTTTTTCCTCATCCTTATATTACTGAGCAATTTTGCACAACGGTTTCTGTCATTACATCTAATTACATAATCAGTGTGAATTCAAGTAGCCACTAAATGAGAATATTTAATTACCTATGATGCAAAGCATGGCAGACTGGATGAGAAACAGCTTCAGCAAAGCAGCTGACAAATGCCTTTTCTGAAACTAGGAAGTCTGAAAATAAAGTAGTAGCGCAGTAGTGAAGATGTAGAAAGGAAATGGATTTCTGCAATGGAACTAGAAGATAGTTAGGGAGATGTACAAGGCAGTATACACGGACACCTTTCTCTCCACTGTCTGTATAGACTTCTGTGAAATAAAACTTCTAAACAAAGTTAAAAAAAACAACCAAAACTCTATAAAATCCTACATAGACATTAGGAAGAAATTCTTTACAGGGAGGGTGACAAGACATGAACAGACTGTCCAGAGAAACTGTGGGTGCCCCATCCCTGGCAGTGTTCAAGGCCAGGCTGGATGGGGCTTTGAGCAACCTGGTCTAGTGCAAGGTGCCCCTGCCCATGGCAGGGGCATTGCAACTAGATGATCTTTAAGGTCCCTTCCAACCCAAACCATTCTTTGATTCCATGAATCCATGAAATAAATTGCAGGAGGAACAAGGACCCCAATACATCTGAGGCATATTCCATTATAAAGTTTATCATTGCTTCTAACATAACTCATAACAAAACTCATAATTCATAAAAGCCATTCCTCACCACCCTTCCAAATAGTTTCCTGTCCACTTCAGTTTTTCATGCTCAGTCACAGCTGGGGAATCAAAAAAGATATTATTTTTTTTAATAGAAGTACAAATATAGTTTTTATTCCTTCTGAAAATATTTTAAAATATATTTCTGATTAAAAATTGCCATAGAGCTCTTCTACATGTGGACACATCATCTGGATAGTTTGAGAAGTTTTGTTTTCATCCATAAGAGTATAAAAAAACCGAAGAATATTATTCTGTGTGTATGTGTTACTCTGGGTGTTGAATCTCAAAAGAAATTTGCGTGCAACAAACCCTAAATACTCAGATATTTCTGAAGAATGAACTCATTACATATTTCTGAACATTCAGCCACAGTTCTTCATTTCTGTTATGTAGAGCCTTTCTAAAAGACAAAACTATATTAGTGAACATCAAATGTCATACATATATTGTGTTGTTGTTGGTTATAGTGACACAAACTTCTCTTTGAAATTAGCTCATGTAAGATTGACTAAGTATGGAAGCAGTGCCATGGAGTATTTTTCCCACCCTATAAAACAAGCCTTTTATGATAATTAGAATTGGCTACCTTCTTTGAAAAGCTTTCAAAACAATGACACAGCTAGCTACTTTTCTTGCTAGACTACAAATCAATCACAATTTTTCTTTCTAAGTATTTACCTATATGTCATTGTTCTTCTGCTTACATTGTTTACAACTCCACTCAGCCTTTTCCCCTGATCTCAATTTTGTGACTGTCAAAAATCAACCATCAAATTGTCATACTTTCCAGCCAGTTCTAAATCAAGATGAATTCACAATAATAATCTGGAGACAAACAATTCTAGTGGTTCTTAAGGATTTTCTATAATCCATTCTTCTCCAGAAGAACCAAAGAACTCATTTTCCTTATATTGTGCCGTGTAAGTGTAATTATATGTACAGTTACCTACATTTCAACAATTCCAAAAGAAAAAAAAAAAACCAAGAAAGTAATACTGGGATGAATGGTACAGTTTTCCCACATTTAAATTAATACTAAGTAGTTTTGTTTCAGTAATATGATATAGTCATATTCCACTCTTTCAAACTATTCGTAACAATTTTATACATCGTCAGCCTGAATTTGAAGAAAGAATTGACAAATAAAACTGCATGTTCTTTGGAATAAATGAACAGCCAGTATTACAGAGAAACCACATTTTCTCCTTAATTTAAGTATAATTGACTATACCTAAGTTTAGGACCCTTATAGCAAATAATTTGTTATTAATATATTCAGGCCAGTTCAACAAAAAGCTCTTGACAACACATTTTTCTTGTTGTTGTTAACACCACACAGTCAAAAACCTGATAACTGTATTAGCCCAGGGGTTTAATATAATGTTAAAGTATTTGATTATTAAAAACTATCACGGCATTAGACACAATAAGCAAATGGAGATTCTCTGCAAAAACTTTTTTTTTTAAAAAAAAGTCACAAATAAAGCTTATGCTGCTTTTTATAACTCCTACAAAAGCAGACTGACACTCCCTTTCTTGTGATGTCCTGCCTCAATAAAAGCTGTCCATTACTTCCTGGCCTTAACTCAAATTCACAGAATGCCTCTGTCTTGATGAGACTGGGCTCATTGTTCCTTCTCACAAAAGTTCCATCCCAACATTAACATGTCTAACTAGAAACGTTAGGTGAAACAATGAGTGTTACTATTCAAACACAGCCAAGACTGACTAATTCAATCCAAATTCTGTATTGCTGTCCTCTGCCCCTAAAGAAAAATGGCTTAACATTCGAGTTAAACCTAATAAAGCACACATTTCTCTAGTGCTTCTGGAAATAGCCAGCATTGTCATACACATGAAGTGCAGCTGAACTGCATCTGCGCCAATGCCCAAAGCATAGACAACAAGCAGGAAGAGATGGAAGCCATCATACAGCAAGAATACTATAACATAGCTGCCATCACAGGAACATGGTGGGATGACTGGGTGCTGCAATGGATGGGTACAAACTTTTCAGAAGGGATAGACAAGGAAGGAGAGATGGTGAGGTAGCTCTTTATGTCAGGGAGTGTTTTGCCTGACAAGAGCTTAATGATGATGACAATAGGGTTGGGCCAGTGGGTAAGAATCAGGGGGAGGCTCAACAAGGGACATAACCTAGTGGGAGTTTACTACAGACCACCCAGCCAGGATGAAGAAGCAAATGAAATATTCTACAAGGAGCTGGGAGAAGTCTCACAATCACTAGCCCTTGTTCTTATGGGGGACTTCAACCTACCAGATGTCCGCTGGATATAAAACACTAGAGAGGAAACAGTCTAGGAGATTCCCAGAGTGAAGACTACTTCCTGACATCTCTAAGATGTCATAGTGTACCACTGCAATTTTAGACTTTTTCCACAAAGCAGCATTATCCAGCCACGTAGGAAAGTCTTTAAAGAGCAACAGATATTTTGAATTTATCTGACACTGCCAACACGTGACATTACTATACATATTTGCTGGGTTTCGATTTAGAAATGAACAGTTATTATAAAATTACTATATAAATCATATCCTTTTAATATATTAACCATTATATAATTTCTGTATGAAGTTTGCAATTGGGGTAGGTTTTTGCCACTTTTTAGAAAGTTCTACCACAAACCAACCTTTACCTGTTACTGGAAACATTAAATGTAGTCCTGTTGATTTGCTCTCTTTTCAAAGGCTGGAAAAAATTTAATATGATGTATGCTTGTTCTACCATTGACAAATATTTAAAGATTTAAGAACTCCATATAAAAATGAAATTTTGCCCTAACTAAAGCATTCTGTTCACTGCTGTCCATGAAATACACACTAATCCAATAGCTATAATAGTAGTGTAAGTATTAGCATTATAGGTTAATCTCTCTCACCTTCAAATACAGCTCAACAGAAACTGCTTTCAGTCCTGGAGTAAAGGGCAATGCATATACTTGATCAGATCTTCAGTACAGCATTAAAGTGTTTGCTGTATCATTTAACAGCAACCTTGGACTGAGATATTGAATTTGAAGTTGTTGCCAATATACTTGACAACCTCAAAACTATTCAATTTTTTTGAAGATTTGAACTGCATACAGTACTTAGGTATTCAGTGCTGAACAAACATTTTAATTTTCTCTATGAAGAGAACAAGTGCTGTTTACTATGTCCACCACTAATCTGTATCAATAATTCCACCCTGGTTTTTTGTATAGAGTCTTTATTTATTTATAAATATATATATATATATAAAAGGGGTCTTTGCCCCCCTCCCTTTTGATTTAATCAAAGCACACATTACACAGCACTATTAGAAATATATTAAAATGCATTCCATGTGTATGTTTTTCTTAGATCAAAAAACTTGACAGATAAAAGCTAGATGATTAAAATTAAGCATATAAGTCCATGGTTAACTCCAACTATCAACTATTTTCTGATAAAAATATTCTAATATATTTAGACACAGAAATTCATATATGTGTCTTCTATATCTAAATATAAATATGCATTTCTGAGAATACATACAGAATACTGTTATAGTGTTGAATATCCATTACTAATCTAAGAATCCCCAAATTCCTTCATATAAATGTGACCAACACAAGACGATATGTTCTTGTTGAACTTCCACAGAAATTGACTAAACGGGAATAAAATTTCTTATCCAGTCTCAGCAGCCACAATTCTTTACTTGGTTACCAATCCATGCAACAAATTAAAAAAGCTTACTTGTGCATTCACTTAGATGAAAGCTGGATATGATTTAGTAATAAGAAAAATAAATTACTTTTTCTTTACAGAAAGGTCAAGATTATATTTGCTCCATATAACTATTCCACATACTAAAGCCATACTGTAAATTTCACAGCATCTGCAGTATCAGCTATCTCTTGTAGTAGACCATCTCTTCCAATGGAAAGCCTGCAAAATGTTAACAAACACTTCAACACTCAGAAGAACTAACTGATTTCTAGTAGCTAAAAAACTTGATGCTGTGTGACAAAAGTTCAAGTATTAGCAAAAAAGGGGGAAATCCAGATGCCATAATGAAACTTTGTAAAGAAAAATAATATTATTATTAAATTTAAGCATATAAGTATTTTTTCATAAATAGATAGCCAATCCTAAAGTAACCATACCATTGTTGTAACTTTTGTCATGCGAGATATAGTTCTGTTACTTAATACTTTCTATATCAGCAACTATAAAATGCACCCACACGTGACTTTATCTACCTTTCTAATTCTCTAAATATAGGTGGGAAGGTAAACCTGCTAGTGAAAAGCAACTCCAAATCCTAATAAACTAACCAGGGAAGGAGAAAAAGAGTCACATTTACTAAGTGTCTAATTCAGGACATATTGATTGATTTTATCAAAAACATACACACAATAGTTTTTATACCTCAAAGATGATTTATGTTTAGAAATATTAGAATTAACATGCCTTCCTTTCTACCAAGTGACCCTCTATTCAATATTTTGGAGATCGTTGATTCTTAATGAAAGCCAAAGAATTAAAGGTATTAACAATTAAAGAATTTTGTACTTTGAATTCATTTCTCACTGTTATTTCCTTAAGGTAACTGCATCAGTTACTAACATCAATCTGCCCTCAGATATGCAGCCTCTACAGCAGAGGAAGGTACAAAGTGAAAAAAAAAAGCAGTCATGAAGGCTCACATATAAATGCTTAAAGTTTTTTTTATGAAGCAGAGAACATTGCTCCAGATAACAGGCATTACAAGATGCACAGGTTCTTTAACATCTGTGGAAAAAGACCTGTGTGCAAAATGCCGCTAACTTGCTTTTTTTTTTTTTTGTCTCTATAATTCACAGTTGCTCAGCCTTAGGATATTTTTCAGTTATGTTCCTTAGACAATAATAACGCATAATGGTATTGAGTTACTGACATATTAACTTAAATATTAAAAGCAATAAACAATACAAAAATAATTTACATAAAACACGCTGGACATAAATTACAATTTTGGTGAACTAAATGCTAATCAAGAAGTATACAAATACATCGCAGGAAGAATTCAAACTAAAGCAGAGACCACAGTCTAGTGTTATGAGATCCTAAATTTAAGAACTGACTATATAAAATGGGTTGCAGGTTTTCTTTTTTTCCTCACCTCATTTATTTCTGGACTTTTTTTTTTTATGATTTGCGATTTCATAGTTATTTCATCAGCTAGGGAAAAATTATTTGGCAAAAGCTGTTGCAAGCAACACAAGACAATGAGGGGTATTGCATTTTTGAAATCAAACAGCATGCACTACGTGTTAGTAAGAAAGGAACATTGTCCAATGATCAAGGCCCCAGACTTAGATGCAAGAAATCCAGAGACTGATTACAGTCTTTCAAAACATGTATCTATAACATAAGGTTTATCTATAGCATGAGTAACACTATTAGCAGAAATAACAGTGGGAAAGATACCGTGGCAATATGGTCTTGAGCTGGTTAGCTGGCTAAAATTATCCAATAGCATGTTGTGACATACTTGGGTTGTTGGCATGTTTTGAACTATATACCACTTTATCTCACTACTACTACTAACTGCTAAAGTGTATGGCATACTTTTTTTTGCTGGCTAGACTTATGCACAGACTTCATCATCTACAAACCTAAGGAACTGATAAAACTGCTGAGGATGGAGGGAGAGAGAGACAGAGTGCATGAAAGAAGGAAAGACAGGTCTTGTAACTGAATACAGGTAAATGTAAATAAGTTTAAAATTCTTACAACCACAAGGATTTTCCATTTTTCAAGTGTATTAATGGTTATAAGACATGCATGAAATACAATAATACTGATTTGTCTTACTTAAAAGCTGTATTAAATGACAGCCTTGTTTTCTCAAGAGATCAATATTGTTATGCTATTTTCTCTTTCTAATTAATCTTAACCTAATCTTACCCATTTAAAAACACAGTGTCATGCTTAATGTTTAATTCATTACCATAATGCTAGAACTTTGATTTGCTGGTGTTTTGTGGGTTGGTTTGGGTTTTTTTAAGTTTTATTCTCTTTAATAGTGTAATTTTCTACTGGTATACAAGGATTGGAGTGTTTTCCTTTAAAGAAATATTGTAAAAATGCAGAATTTTCTGAATAGTGACTCTTGATATAACTATCCAGAATTAGATTTCCTGCACAAAACTTACTGCTAAAGCTTATGCAGGAGTGTACAAATCCTACCACTTACTGCAAATTCAAAGCGATATTTGATGGATCTGTTCAATTGAAATCATAGTTTTATGCCACTTTTTATGTTTCATCAGTGCTGGTGGTTAGCGGCCATTTCCACTGTCACATGTAAATTTGAGCAACTGAGAATAAACACCAGAGCACCTGCTTTAATATAAAGCTGCATGAGCTATCTCCTGAACATAGTTATGGTGGCCACAGGTGTCCAAAACACAAAGAATGTTCCAGCCACGCTGCTGCCAAAGCAAGCTAACAATGTTCAAAACCAAATTTTAGCAAGGTGTTCAGATTTTATTTAATCATATAACTTCATTTAAGCCTTTTGTGATTTCTATGAGAAATAATTTCAAATAATCTTTAAGAAGCATAAAACCTATCTGGCAAAATGCTGCCTTGTTTGTTACATAAAAACTACTAGAATTCAGCTCCCAGGTGGCAAGATTGTTTTATTTTGCAACTTTCATAAAGCAATTTCTCATAAAAATCTGAACTGGTAGTTCGTCCATTTAAATGTTTATTAAAACTTCCATTAAAATGTTAATTAAAAGTATACCAAGGAACTTCATCTTTTCCTAAATATATACTATGCTTTTAAGACAGAATAAACTGGATTCTTCCTTTTATGAAGTTTAATGGGTTTATGTCAACTTGATGGCCAAGTGGTGTTTGCTTTTATACATTGACAATAGACATGCTGAGCACAGATTTACCTGGTGCACTAGAGCATATCACAGCAGCAACCTACTGCCTTCTGCACTCTCTCCAACTCCCAGAGCACTAGGAGCATTTGGGTTTCAGTGGAGCTGTAGCACACAAATACTGTCAGTGCTAGGACACAGTGTTGGCAATAGAAGCAGACAATGGTCATGATGGGAGATTTTAAAGCTTCTACCTGTAAATACACCTGGCCAAGCCAGCTGGTAATACCTAACTGTGGCTTGGTTTGTGCTCCTGGCCAAGAGAGAAGTATTTTGTTCACAGGGGCTGCCCTGGCACAACCTGGTGCCCTGAGATTAAGATACCAACTAGTTTCTTCTTTACACAGAGTTGTAACAGAATACAGATATGAAGTCACCAAGTGGGGAAAAGCAGCTGTTAAAGGCAGTTCTCATTAAAAGCTGTTACATCATTTTCAGACTTCTTTTACAGTTTCTGTTGCCAAAACAAATGCAGAAGTGGTATAAAGTGACTTTTGTGTTATAACTTCCCCCTTTTAACATACTATACTGACAATCCTCAAACAGCTCAGGACAAACACGTTAATTCTTATTGGAAGTGAACATATACAACATTGCAATTTGCTACAGCACTGTAAAACACAGTGCAGAGTACTCACTCTGGTTTTGAGGTCCAACTTTTGCTAGTCACTGAGAAGCTGCAGTGAAAAGTTTCAATTAACAGGTCTTAACTACCAGAAAATTAGCTCTCTGGGATATTCTCTACAAAAATTAAGCAGTAATGCATACAAAGACATGGTTTTTCTTCCACTAATGCAAATGAGTTGCCTATGTCAGTTCTACCAACGGTATTACAATGCACAACACAACTTTGTACTCATTACTTTCTGAGAAAAGAGACAAATGAAAAAAAATGTAAACAATTATGTGATTTCAGTCTGGAAAAGGAAATGCAACTGTGTGCTTTGTGCTATAAAAGATTATGGTCACCAATAAATAGGAAAAAAAAAAGCTGTTTTGCATAGGCAGATGGTTGTTGTATGTATCTTAGGGGTTTGAAGGAATAGTTTTGTCACTGCATTTAAGGTGGGAGGAAGAAGAGGGAGACAAATTTTATATCTGCTGGGCAGACAGAGCACAAAGAAATATGAAGCTGATTAATAATCTGAGTCCTGGATATAAGCAAACAAAATGACAAAAAGTTATTTTATTCACAGAAAAATCAAATCAGTATTTTTCACATAAGGAATTATACTTAGAAGCACTGCAAATACTTAAATGACATAACACTATACCTCCCATTAATTAAACACATTCAATGAATTTAGGGGCCAAACACATTTCTAATAACTAGAAGAGTGAATGGCTTATGAAGTCCACAAATCAGAATGTTCAAATATTAAAATTATCACAGTCTACCTTCTCTTCATACATCATACTATGGACTGTCAAAGTAAACATCATAGTCTCATGGCTAAGCAGTAGGTGCCAGCTAGTCACCTGCTTCAAAATCAATTTCTTTTCCCTAACCACTAAGGAAAATCCAACCTGATGCTGAACCCTGGCCACCTCAAGTCCATCTTCCTTCTCCCTAAAACCAGTCTCTATAAAGTAGACTTTCATCAAAGCAAGCACCCATGTCATTTGTTTGACCCAAACCTGTTACTGATGTTACACTTAGGCTTTCACTGAAATGAGAAGCTGCTAATCCTTAGGTAAGAATGCTGAAGGGTATTGTCACTCTTTCCCCCAGTGGCTGGAAAAACAACTTTTCTGCCTCTGGCCTGCAATCAGTCAGGCTTCTTCCTCCCCACTTTGCTCAAGCTGAGAACAGCTTCCTGTGTAACCATACATAGCAAATAAGTTACAGGATAGTAGCATGGTAATGAAAAAAATATTCCCCTCCTACCCCACCGTGACTCCTTCCCTAAAGGACTGTCATAAGACATTATGAAATCACCTGAACCAAAATCACAAAAGTAAACTTCCCCATACTTCTGTATCTCCATCCACACTTAACAAAATAGTGTTAGAAATCCTTATTCTCCTATCATTGTCTCTATCATTTCCATTTCAGAATCTATTCTTGTCCTTATTTATGTTGGTTCCACATAGCTTGCAAATATGTACCTGAAAGCAAATTACCTATAACTATAGATATCACATATGACAGCAAGTAAAATATATCCTTTCTGGCTGTAACCTATATTCACCTGTCCTTGTCACACTCCACACAGTAGCAGTGCCATCAATATCTCCAGTCAGATTTCTCCATCTGTTACCTAAAGGCACTACATTCTTTCAAGTTACAGCTTGATGGTGTGTTGTTTGGGTGGTGTTTTTTTCTTTTTTTAAAAAAATAACCATAGATCTGGCCTTAAAAATGGCTTCACTTAAAATTTTTGAAGTAGTGAGCAGTTTTCTAAACAGTTATTTTAAAAGAAAGCTATACACTCTGCCAATTGGAAGTCCACCTAAACAACTGGCAAATTCTTAAAAACCTTGTTTTGGCCTCATATGCTCTTCCATACATTTTGCATGACTACATTCATCATCAAGAAAATGATCTTACGAAATTATCCACTACTGTACAGATATTTGACAATTTGCTACAACTTTGTACACACAGTTGCATAAGATACTGGTCTTAAACACTATTTCTCAAAACTTTGTTCTAAGATCTCAAATATGAACCTACAAAAAATTAGTACTTCAAAAGGCAAGCAGATGTCTTTACCATTGATGCTGGGGAACAACTTTACATAGAACGTTTTTTTTCCATTTATGAAAACTCTTTTTTTTGCATAAGGTTTCCTTCTTCGGTAAAAAATCATATATATTGTGTGAGACAAAGGACTTAGTATAGTACATGGCATAGATGATTTTACTTTAGGTCTGAAAATTAGGTGTTTAATCCCCCTACTCCACAGCCAAGAACTCAAAGATTCTGTTTGAAAGAATTATAACCTTATGCTTTTCTAATGCACACACCCTTATCAAAGCTTTCAGTTAGTAAAAGTTACATAAACTTAGATGATTAGTAGCTTTTTCAGTTATTTTTAGTTAATTAAGAAACACCAAATCAAGTCATCTTTAAATAAAGGTGTCTCTGAAAAAAATACATACTAGCTTCACCACAGTATCTCTGAAAAGTCTACAGTCTTTTATACAAAAGGTCAGGTAAAATATTCAAATGGATCCCTGGTGATATAGTTTACTACTCCAAGAAAAAAAAAAAAAAATCACTATAAAATTTAATACTGATCCCAACACAACTTGAATCTTAAAACAGCAGTATTGTTCCCAACTCCAGGAAATCTGAAATGAGTGAAGGCTCACAAAACTATTTCAACTCTCTTGTAGGTAAAACCAAAATTAATTAAATGCCATGAAATTCCTAAATCACTATTCACAGGATGTAAATAAACGTCTTCACAGAAGTTAGAAAAATTACCAACACAAGTAAGCCAGGAAAATACTATAACTATGCAAATTCATCACAGGGTGAGGGGGTTTAGCACTGCAACATACACGGGTACTTATACTGACCATGTAAAATGTAGAAATCAATACTGAGCATTATTACAGAACTTTCACACAAAAGTTTAATAGTTTATCGCTAAAATGAGCCAGTGCATTGAAGTACTGAACTTGCACCTGGCTTCGTATGAACAAAACTTGAATAAAGCATATCCTTGTAAACCTAAGCAAATAGACCATACGATCTCATTTCAGCTAACCCCATTTGATAGGGGAAATATTTATCCCTCAGACTCTATGAATGGTTTATTTATTTCTGAACTGCTCCACACGAGCATGAGAAAAGGTTCGATCACCGCTATACAACCTGGTAACGGAGCATTACTTGTCTAAAGATGCTGCAATGGAGCATTCCCTAGAAAAGCACACCTGCAAGATCATTTAACTCTGCATGCTACTTCTCTCCTGAAAGGCATAGAAGTCATCGAATTCCAGTCTAAAGAACAGCGCGACCTTAGTTATTGCAAATTGAATGGTAGTTGTTCTCTCACTCTTCTTAAAAGAAAATGAAAAATAATAAAAGAGCCTAAAAACTTGCTGCTTACCGAGTCTTGGGCTCAGATGTTGCTGTGGTAACACTGATGCCTTGCTTGGTGTCTGCAGAGAGCTGTGCGGCCTAGTGATCGTTCCACCTATGCACAAAAGCACTACCAAGCAGGCAGGGCAGGAAGCACAGCAGCAGGAAAAAATAAAGCAGCCGTTACAGGAGCATGAACAAGCCTAGAGGAGAAGGTACCTCATGTGCTGATGGCCATTTTCTTGTGGAAAGCATAGCTCTGCCGCTTCACCTCCCTGACCTACCACCCTGCCACAGAAAGGCTCCCTCCTCAGCGAGAGAGGCAGGAGCAGGGTTACTGAGGCGGAGGGGGTCAGGCTGACAGCTGCAACCCCTCCAGGAGGGAGCACGGGATGCTTGGCCTGGTGGAACCTTCTAGTGCTGGAGAGGCAGCAGGCCTCGAGGAATGGACAAAGGAATGGCTTGCGTGCTGAAGGAAGAGGCGAGGGCAAGCTGGGTTGTTCTAGAAATGGAGAAAAAGACCTTTTCTCAGGAACCTAAGGACACTGAAGGAATTTTGCCATTGGTGAGTGTCTGAGGTGACCAAAAGGAAGCCCAGAGAAAAGGACTCACCCCTGCAAAGATGCAGAGAGCAAGGAAAAATGGGTTTGCAAACTTGTTTATTTTTATTCCATCTTACCCAGCAGATCTGAGATTTTCCTACTTTACAGGTCACCTAGGTCTAATAAACATCAGTTTTAAAGATTATAAAGCTTTGGTGTTTTGGAAAGGGGTAGGGCTTGGTTATTGTGCCTGGGAGATGATCTCAAGCCCTACTTCCTATATCAGTTTACTTAACAAAATGAATTCAGGCAGAAAATCAATAAAACAGCAGCAGCTTTCAAAATTACTCAGTCTGATCTGAAAAAGCATGGACTCCCAGAAGGGACAAACCCCAAAACATGTACAATGCATTGTTCTAGAGAATCAAAACGACTGCAGAAAAAGAAAAATCAATAGTCTTTCAGCCACATGTAATTTTGCAGTATTAAATATGTGCAAATATTTGTGGCAAACACTATTGTTTTCATAGCAGACAGGTCAGTTCAAAGTGTTTGGAGCTGGTGGATTAGAAAGTTCACCGTTTATTGCTATAGGTTGTTACCTTACTTTACAGAGACTACCCAGCATAAATACAAACTTGGTTTGAATGGGAGACTATGAGCCTTCTTTTCTCTCCTGAGTCCTACACTGCATCATATTCCCCAGATAATGTCAAGTCGGGGGGATAAATCCATCCTCTGGAGCTGAAATGGAAAGAAATGAAGAGAGAAGACACCTTTTTGGCTGCTGGACAGCACCTCAACTTCTCTGCAGCTTTAGAGGATTCAACTGAATATTTGTTATGTTGCACACGGCTGGTTATGCGAACAGGCAGAGCTGCTGTAAGAAATCTCCTTGCTCTCCCTGGTGAATGTACAAAGACAGCAGGACTACTCTGCCATTTTTCCCATTGTTTCCATGCCAAAAGGCACCTGCTACCTGATGACAGTAAAAGATTTATTGCATCGTGTGACTGCAGCAGTACAAGGCCAGGCATATGTCCCTATCCCATCAGATTGCCATCTTTGGCACCATTGCTTATTCTGCATCCTTTCATGAAGGTGAACAGAAATCATTGTGATCCCCACTTTAGAACTCTGGACTAACCATATTACTCTATGTTATAATGAGCCTTCAAATTGTGTGTAATGGTCAGGGTGAAACTGAAACACAATTTAATGTAACACTGTGTTTCTTTATGTATTAACCCTAGTTCAGCATATCAAATCTTAATTTCAAGGCAATCAGTAATATAAAGATTTCTAATGTAATCTCTACATTAACTACTTTATTTTCTAGATCTGTCATGGAAACCAGTTCAATACAATAGTATTAACATTCTCATCAATTAAGGAGTGTCACAAATCTCTCAATTTGTTTGATGTAGAAGTGATTTTCTTTTTGTGGAGTGGAGGAGAAGTAAATGAAGGCAAAATAAAATGTTAGAAAAATGCATTGCAGGAGAAAGCACCTTGCTATGCACATGATTCTTTTTAGGGAAAGGATGAAACAAAAACCAAGGAAACCGCACTATTACTCATACCATCGAATGCACACTGCAAAGCCTCCAGACTACCCAATGAGTCAAACACTTGACTAGGTGGGACGTAGTGATGCTGCTTGCAGAAGCCCAATCTGCTGCCTGCTGGCAGTCTCAGCTCTAAATGGCTCTTTCTTCCTACAGCTACATTAAGGAGCAGGTGGGGGGTTTTGACAGCTCAGATGAGGAGTACCGTTGTCTCTGTATACAAATGTAAAACACCCAGAGAAGAGAAAGATGAGCCTTTGGAGAATGGTCTCAGAGTTCTCATCACAGAAATCTCAACATTTTTTTTCAAGTCCCACTAATTCTGATTGTAATCTTTACAGCTTTTAGCATGCCTGAAAAGAAGGGGATGAAAGAATACAATCAGAGAGAGGCTAGAAAATATTTTCAGAGACTATAGATCCATTAACAAAGACTAAATATATTATTTTAAATGGATCATAGACAAAGAAATAAAGAAAAAAAGATGCCTCATTGAAGAAAAAGTTACTTCATGGATGAGATTACCTTTATAATGAAAAAGGCAGCAAAGCTACCACATTCTTCTAGATGAAACAAAAAGTAAATTATATAGTAGGGAAGCCCCACAAGAGATCTATGGCCTGTGGAACTGCCAACATCATTTAAGGCTGGAAAGAGTTGAGAGAGGCAGGCCAAAGTAAAATTATATTTCCCAACAAGGATGGGAAAGAGAAAGAACATTTACTGACTGAGGGGAAGACCACCTTGAAATGAAAGGAAAAATAATTCAAAGGGAAAATTTTGGGAAGAAATGGTTTGTTAAAATGTTATAAAAATAGTTTGCAATTAAATGGAAGGAGCAGCCTCAACATTTTCCATCACAAAGCACTGTTAGCTCATGCATTAGCAGTCTTCAAACATGCTTTTATCAGTTAATCCAATGTACACAGTAGGTACTCATCTCATTTAATACTGCTTTGTTAACAAAACCAACAGGCAGTAGTTGATAGTAACATATCATATTTCCATCTGACATTTTAGATAGTTTTACATGTAATCAAGTGTCATATACAAGCTAATCCCATGTCATCTGTTTAAACACACCAGAATTTATTCAAATAAAAGTCTCACCAAACCTGAACTGCAAAAGAAATAAGACAACCCTCTCAAATATTTCTATTTTGCTAATCAGGTTACTTCCAGGCTTTCAGAATCCTAGTTTTACCAAGATATGAAGCATCAAGATTTAAAGTCATAAAATTCAGATCTGTGAAACATCTAGAGGAGCTGTTACCTAAGACGTAAGTAAAGGCTTTTGCTGGCTTTGGCTGGGGTAGAGTTAATTTTCTTCACAGTACCTAGTATGGGGCTGTGTTTTAGATTCGTGCTGAAAACCGTGTTGATAATTCAGGGATGTTTTAGGATGGTTTAGTTACTGCTGAGTGGTGCCTACACAGAACCAAGGGCTTTCTGACCCTCACCCCACCCCAGCAGCGAACAGGCTGGGGGGGGACACAAGTAGCTGGGAGGGGGCACAGCTGAGACAGCTGACCAAAGGGATATTCCATACCATATGGCATCATGCTCTGCAATAAACCTAGGGGGAAGGTTGGCCAGGGGGCTGCTGCTTTGGGACTGGCTAGGCATCGGTTGGTGGTGAGCAGTTGTTTTCATTTCCATCACTTGTCTATCTCTGGTTTTATTTCTGTCACTTTCCTTTTCATTACATTTATTATTATTAATTATTAAGTGGTTCTTATTTTGACCCATGATTTTTTTCACTTTTCCCCTTCCAAATCTCTTTCCCCCATCCTGCAGGGGGTAGAGGGGGTGCTGGGGGGTGGGGATGCTGTGTGGTGCTTGGTTGATGGCTGCAGTTAAACCATGACAAGGCTTCAGAAATTAGCATGCAATTAATAAACATTAGTATGAGTTATTAAAACCAAAAAGACAGAAACAGTGAACCTCTACTGCAGATGAGAACTTTTCAGGATTCATGGATTCAATGATTTAGCTAAGCAGTAGCTTTACTATTAAACTAAAAAACAAGTCAGCGTTCTTCAGTGTATTGAAGTCCCACAGCGATTAGACCTATTCACTAAAACTGGAAAACAGCCTCACCTTAAACATTAGAACTATTATGAATCCTTTCCATAAGGCTACTGCTTCATACTTAATTAAGAGTGCAAGATACATATTCTCATTAGCCTCAATAGCTTCAGACACAAGCTATGTTGTTCAAAGACAGGGTGAAAACTGTTGTATAAATGGGAAGATGATATGAGACCTTTCACAGTACAGCACACAGCTGCACACAATCTAAGCAATCAAAATAAATTTTGAAAACAGTTAATAAAGGAATTAGAGCAATGAGAAAGTGAAAGCATGCTAACCAAAAGAAGCAGCCCAAAATAAACCCCTGCAAATTCAAAATTAAGATGAACAAGACTAACAAATACACAGATTTCATTTACAGCTGGAATTAAAATTTCTTGTGAAATTTACTTCCCTTTTCTTTTAATAGTAAAATATTATTCTTTCTGAAGCACCATTGTACCCCATAGGAGTGCACAGATTAGCAAAATACTTAAGACTGTCCTTAACATAATGTGAAATTCTAGACCAAATTAAAAGTATTCTAGACTGAGTATAAGAGAAGAAATATGAAAAGAATAAAGCAGACAGATACCATAAGAATGAGCGGTTAAATGCCTAAGTGCATTACTGAAGTTCAGATATATTTAATTTATTTTAATTTCATTACTTTTCAAGCTGTGAAATGAAGACATTACTAACTATCTCTTTACCTTAACAGATCCTTACAATTGTTATACAAAAGCTGTGAATTACCACAACTGTTGTGATATTGGGGGGGTGGGGGGGGTGGGGGGGTGGAGCAGGCGAATAGGTTGTTGGTTTTTTTTCTTTTTTATTCAAAAGTATACAGAAGCAATGCTAAACTACGGGTTTCCTCATTCCTTACCTGTGGGTGATTGAACTATGGGTGCAAACCCAGTGATATTTCCAGAACTGTTTTATAATACAAGAAATGAAACTTTGTCAGGAGTATCAGAAATTGTGAAGCTATAGTGGATGGTTTGGGTATATTAAAACTGTTAGTGGAGTGATACAGTGTAAATATTCATACAAGATCAGAGTAAATAATGAAATTTTCTTCACTTTTGCATATAAGTAACAGTATTGGGTTTTTTTTAGAGGAAGGCACTGGAAACCTGAAGCTTTGACACACACAATTTATGATTTTCAGTGGGGTGCAATAGTTCTTTTCCTGAGCCTGTCTTTCTCCGCTTGTTTGGAAGCAGGAGACAAGAGAGATTCAGATTCTTTTTCTTGGCATAGTAATACTTATTCTGTGAAAACTCATCTATTACCCCTCCCCTTTTCTTACCAAAACTGCCCTTCAGCCTCAAACTCCCTCACATGAATGTTGCTGCACCCCACAACTCTGTCCTTTTGGTCTATTCTAATCTTTGCAAGTTCAAACATACAGAAAGAGTTTTAAAATGTGCCATTCCAGTTAGAAATATATGCACATACCTACATCAACTTGTATTTGTTTCAGCATGGATATTGTGCTGTGCTCTTTGGTCTTTTGCATTTCAGCCATAATAAACTTCAGTAACTCTCAGAACAGTTAGTTCCTGAAGATGCTTACCAAACCACTGTAAATGGAGTTAGAGGTGAAGGACTTCATCAAGTATCACAGACTGTACAACTGATAGGACTGCAAACATTATCTGTTGGTAGCCAATATCAGCATTGCTTTCCAAGAATTGCTATCCAAATTAGAATAAAAAGAAACAGCTTTGTGACAAACTAAAACACAGTTTAATCAATTAAACTTTTTTTAAGCATGCAGGGGTTTTCTTTGGTGAGGCTTTTTGTAGTTAACATGAGCAAATATTATGACATAAGAGCCTGAAATTTTTCCTGTCTCCTTATATCTGATTAAAATAAATCTTAGTGGACTCTCACCAAACTTTTGAAAGCACTTTGCCTTGGCACTGGTGATTTCTACTGGTTTTGGCAGAAAATATATTTTGTTCTCACATTCAACAAACATATTTCTTTTCTCTTCAAGGAAGTGTTGATGCCAGATGCATAGATGTGGCTAAGTGCTTCCATTTCCAAAAAAGCACAGTTGAATACTGTACAGACTTTGTTTTCTTTTACAAACTCCACAGAAATATTTTGTTTTATGTTAGAATTGTGTGACCTACACTGTTAGTGGGCATTCAAGGCACTAGGTTTTCTCCCCAGTTTCCCAATTCAGGCAGTATATGGCTTAGATTTATTCATTTCAGTTGTATGTTTCCCTCTGTGTAATAACTTGCAAGTAATCTGTGGTCAGCAGGGAGAAATGGCCTTGGGCATACAAGAGAGTGTCCTTCTAGCTACCTTTTAGTCAGTATGTCATATTCTAAAGTACACATTCTTATAAACTTTTGATGAAACTATTCCGAAGCTTGGAAAACCATAACAGTCATGTTTTTTTCTCTATTTCATTCATCGCCACTGTTAAGCTCTCATTATCTATATAAATTTTTGCTGATAATAGGGGAAAACTCACTCCTAATACTTGAAAGGTATGGTCTTCAATTCTGCAATAGAGAATATTGTTTCAGCCTAAGGAACAACATATTGAGCAGTGTTAAATTTAAACTTGGGACTCAGCTATATAGAAAATTAGAACAACATGAAATACAGTTAAACTTGGTTTCTTTTTAAAAAATAATAATTCAGTAGTATCATTCTGTGTTTTCTGCAATTACTGTGTATGCAAAGAACTGGAAATACAGCAGCAATATTTAAAACAATACACCAACCAACCAACAAGAAGAAAAAGAAGAAAATGAGAAACCTGTGCTTTTTAACTCCCAGAGCCAAGGTCTTCAGACAGACATGATAGCAGCAGACTAATGATCCCAGACAGTAGCGCAGCCATTAGTATGATTGTTTTCACAGCTGAAAAAACACTGTATACATTTGACACCTCTGCCATGAAACTTATACAGCCAGCTATAAAAGATGTGTGGAACGGGATGAAGGAGATCCTTTTTTTGACTCACACTCGCTTCCTAAACTTTCAGTTCTGTTACTGGTTTTAAACTGTTCAAGTGCAGTTCAGCTGAATGCAAATGGTTGAAGACTGTAAATGACTGCATAATTTGCATGCACAATCACTTACAACACACACAAGCACCATCCAAAAGCTGAAGCAGTTTTTACATATTTTTCATAGGTACTCCATATTTTGCTACATTGCTAGTCTTATAGTATTACTGTTACAATGAGCTAAGAAGAAGGTTACCAACATGAAATCTCCAGGGCTACATGCATCTACCAGAATATTAGTAACATTGTTTTCTGTATCTCTCTCCCACAGATAATACAGGAAATGTTCCTTATTTCCAAATTGTTGTTTGAACTGAAAAAAGTCCAAATGAAAGTCTGCTTTAACATCTTATATTGAAGTCCACATTTCACACAAACTGACAGACATTTTCATAAAATGCTAGTCTCTGAACGATGAAATCAAATAACTGGCAAATATATGTCATGTATTATTTGTTATGAATAGTTGACCTGAGTAAAGAAAGAGTTCCTTGTCCTAATGGCTGAACTTATGGTATTGTCCTCTGGGGTTTTTTAAGTATTTTGTAAGAATGCAGTGCTCAGGAAGGATTAAAAGTTGCACACCATGAAAAAAGCTTGCCTCTAAATTGTCCTCAATATGTTGCTTAAAACATACTAGCAATATAATGAACATACATTCCAGCAGTCTTTAATTTAAATATTGAATAACTGGTGGTGGTGGTTTGTTTGGGGTTTTTTTGTTTGTTTGCTTTTTTTTTTTTTTTTTTAAAGAAGAAAGGTGCCAGACTTGCAATTTTTTTTCACCTGTTAGCTGGAAAGTACTAATTTTCATTAAAATTGTATTTGGGTATTTTAACTTTTTTTTCATATAAATCACACATTGAATGTTTATGCATCTGCTTTTGATTTGAAAGGAAGTTTAACTTTGAATCTTATAACAGTCTCAATTGGTGTGTATATATCCCTGTTATATTTCTACCTATGAAGAAGCTTACAGGTTGGATACAGAGCCATCAAAATGTTAGTGGAAGAGACCTATAGAACTGGAGACTTCTTTCATTTCATATATCCTGTCATATCAACAGTTCAGAGAAAAAAGCCCACCCAACCAACCAAAAAAACCCACACCAAAAAAACCAAACACAAACCCCTCCACTTTTATTTGCCCACAGAACACCTGCTAGCTCCACCACAAGTCATTAAAGTCCCTGAGCTTTGGAAAGTTTGGTGCCTCATCGTCTGCACCAGCCAGGCAGTTTGATTTTACTACCAGGCCACAATTCCTAGTTCTCCCAGGAGGAACCTCAACTGCACACAAGTCAAGCTTGCTGTGCACATAGTGACAGATGGTCACTAGAAACATTTGGTGTATGTATTCATACATACCTCCTTAAATCTGTATGATACTATGTCTCTGAGAATTCATTCTTAGCACTGGCAAGTGTTGAGAACTAGCGACATACAAAAGTATTTGAAAGCCCTACAAAGACAAAATGTTTTAATATTTTATATACAGCACAATAGAAAAGCGTACTTTGAAAAGTAGACTCTTGTAAAGTAAGAAACACTGAAAAGCAAGTTACTTAAATTGAAGCACAAGAACATAAATGTGGCCAACATTTTTTCCAAAGCATACTTTTTCTTTAAAAACACTTATTGGCATCAGAGCTATTCTTTCCCTTTTCTTGTTCAGAAATTACGTATGCTTGATCTTTCCAGATGAGACAAGAGGAATCTATTTACTGTAAACAATAGGAAAAAAGCAGAAGCAAAGCAGAGTCTGCAATTGACAAGGATGATATCTATACCTGAGATTTTTGATATCAAAAATATACCACTTATAAAAAATAATCATATTAGTTACCAAAGCTGTCCTACGACAAATAAAAGATACATTAATGGAGCAAATACTACAGATTTATTCAGGCTAACTTTAACTTCCTTGTAGCAACAAACAGTAATTTTAGCATGGGCTGTAAAACCTAAGGAAGTTCTCAACATGCACGGAGTTCTGTGTCATGACCATTAGGTGAGATTGGTGGAATCTAAGCTAGGTAAGGTAGGTCTGCAGAAGTACAATGACATACTCACATACAACATTCTTCAGAATAAGATTACAAAGTAGTAAAACTATCATTGCCACCACAAGACCAGTTTCAGTTACTCAGATAACCACGCATGGGCAATGTCTTGAATGCACAAGCTTTTCCAAAAAAGGACTGAAGTAGAGATTTCTGTTACTCACAATATACACTTTGCAATCTGTGAAAAGCACTGCAAATTCTTATTTGATTTTAGAAATCAGATGTGAGTACAAGTAAGTTTGGCTCTGAGTCACATTGGGATAAATCTTACCAGGAATATATCTGGGAAAATTATAACAAATGCAGCTTCAGAAGTTTGAGATTACTCTCAGTTTAAATAAGAAGCTTCTGGGGGAATGAAAACCAAAGCAAAACTATATGCTGTGATGAATAGTTCCATTTTTCAGTTCTTATAATATTTAGAAGCTGCAAACACCGTATGAATAATTTTCTATAGATCACTATCTACTTTTTAGCTTTCTTCATTTCTATGAAAGCAACATACCTCCCCATCTATCTATATATAAAGTACTTTCAAATAATAAAGTGCAAGGTCAGGAAATCTTATTGTGCCTTTCTTATTTCTGCACTCTTACATTTCTCTTAAGTTTCTCTTAAATATTTATATAAACAAGCAGAAGGCACTTGTCAGACAGATGGATCTAGGTCATCTGTGCATATTAGTGAAAAGGGGATTTAAAACACAAGCCTAAGCAACTAAACACAACACTTTTAATCAAATATTAACATACATTTTAAGTATCTTGATAACCATATGAGCTATATTCTGCACGCACATTAACCAAAATTGTAAATGTTATTTTAGCGAAATATTTTTCATCTTTGCAACATTACTTTAGCTACTATTCATAGTTATTTGTATTCTCAGACTTCATAAGACCCACAGGAATCCCCAAGATTATAAATATAGCATGAAATAATTAGAAAATTATTCCAAATCAAAAGCATTGGTGTTTTTTAAACCCATTGTTCAATTCCAGACTTTGAAATCAAGTTTTTGTCATATATTGCTTTTACTCTCATTTCCACATACAGCTTCAGACAAAACAAGCTTTGACTTAAAACTATGCATATTGAAGTTAGCACTGTAAACCAAGTGAAATGTTTAAGATTATCTCTACATTGCTATTGTACATATAGAAAGCAACTATAAATTATGCAGTCCTCCTGTAGAAAAAGTGAACATAAATACAAGTCAGTATTAGTTAGCAAGCAAAAATGGATACGGTGGAATGTAGGAACAACAGAACTCTTCTTCACTTGCATTGTGTTTTGAGGAATACCCAAATGGTTGTAGCATTTTCTGTTAAACAAAATGCTTCACAGCATTCATACCATGCATCCTAATGAACAACTCTTCCAAAATGTTCATTATTTAAAATTATTTAAGATTTCAGCTACTCACTATCATTGGAGTCAGCACATGAGACCAGCTTACCACTGTTTACAAAATAAAGCATAGGTGCATAATCAAAGTGACCAGACACAGAACATGTACACGCTCAGGGCTACATTTTACTTTATTCAGACTTCTGAATCCCTTTTATTACAGTTAATTAAAAATAATTTTCTCCCTGATGTGTCTTTTATGGTATTTTCTCTAAGAAACATTGGTGAGGAAACACTGATGAAAAAGTTGTCTTTACTTTTCCCTGTAACTTTCTACTGCTTATATTCAAAATGTATAAGGATGTTTCTTAGCTTAGTTTCCTAAGGACATGATAGTAAGCTATGTGCCAAGTCCTTTCTCTAGCTGTACTCAAGACGCTTGAAAAAAAAAAATCGTAAAATTTTTGAAGTCATTGCCCCACTCAATCAAACTTGGCATTGGTAAGAACCTCTAGGCATAATCAAGTTCTGCTTATTCCATTAAAACAGACAGATTAGAGAGACACTTTCATTGCCCCCACGGAAAGAACAGCTATAGCTTAGATAACAGTTCCTGGACACCAGGTCATTCATGTAGAGAAAAGCCAGTACGTTAATCACAACAGGGTCTCTAGCACCGCACTTATCAGTTTACTTTTTCAAAGGAAGCTCAGTTTTCTTCACAATGTCTGAGCTTCACAAAGAAATGTAGTTTCATAAAGTAAAGTAGTTAAGCATTTGAACATATCTACAGTATTACTGTGAACAGAAATCTTGGCATTTTGCAAGGTCCAAACTCACCTTCAGAATTTCCTTTTAATTCAACGGATTCTGTACACGAGACTAAGTTAATAAACATATCGGTCACATATTTGCCAAGGTAATTAATTGATCATATAATTCATATTGCAGAAATAGGATTTATTGAATGCCCTTAATTTTAGACATTATTTTTTTTTTTATGTTTTATGACATGTATAAACTTCTGAACTGTATCTTTGTTTAGAAAGTTTGTTAAGTAGGTGTGATTAGACACCTTATTTTAAGTTTTTCCATTCATTTTTTTATTACCCCTTAAACAACTAAGTTGTAAACATAAAAGACTTTTATTGCCTGGAAGAGAACCACCACTGAATCCTACTTGAAAGCCTGTAACAGTATTTCACATAATAAACTTCTATTTCACAGTATGTGCCACATTCCCAAAGAATCAGCTTTGCCAAGCAGACTGTCCCTTCAGACTGGGACATTTCTCACACAGTTCTCTGTCTCTTGAACTCACTCAAGCAGATGGAAAAGCCTGGGGGGACACCACGAGCTGGAGCCAGGAAAGAGAGGAAGAGAAAAAGCCTACATATGCCATGCTTCAAAATCACTGGTGTTTAATTGTTAGAAAGAGGAAGAAAGTTGTAGTACCATTCATAGCATTAAATATTAGCTATGCTGGAATATGGAAATGTGTTAGTGAATAAATTGTAGCTGGATTATGATATACTCATTAAGAATTAATTTTGGGAAGGAACCTTATTAAAATAGCTGTTTTGGAAAAAAATAATTATTAAAAGACATGATGCAAGTATTAAAGAGTTTAACTGCATAGATCTGAGGAATGTTTGGAGGGCAAGTGTGGCAGAGCATTTAACACTAAAAAAAAATGAAAATACGTCTGGTCCAGGTTCTGGACTACAGCTGTTTTGTATCACAGACAGCAGCTCCAAGGCCTAATACTTTCTGCCATCCCTCCCATTTAGTGCTAGTGGCTGTCTTCTACAAACTTCACTTGCAAGAAGACCCAAACTAATAGATTTTAGAAACTTTATTCTACTATAAATTCTAACTGGGCAATGAACACATCGTGAAATATCCAGTGTCAGTACATAATTCAAAGAATTATAGAGCGTTTGATTACTTGCTTCCTTTCTAAAATATGCTGCTTTACTGCCGCGTAACATTTGAGTGACAAATCTGCTTCACATAAGAAAGTGAATCCATAGACTACGCAGTCCCAGAATTTGGTGACAGATTTAAAAGTACCTTTTCGGAACAGTTGTTGGCTAATGACCCAGACAAAAGCCTTACGGCCTAGGCAGGCCATATCATTGCATATTTTTTTTAAATCAATTCATCTTCTGGTCTTGCTGCCCTCAAATACTTTTGAAGAACAGAGTATATTTATGCAAAACAATCACACTGAAGCAGCCATGATCTTTAAGATCTAATTACAGTCCGAAGCAAACATGGTACGTTTTTCTTATTCCACAGAAACTATAGTATTGCTCTTCTAAAGTATTATGCTCATTTCTAGGATTTCAAAGCACCCAGATGATTCTTTTTTTTCTGTTAGAGAAATTAAATAGGCATCCACTCCATAAAAGTTTCCTTTTGTTCACATTTAGGGAAAAAACTTTACGTTATTCTCGGCTAAGCATGTCTTTGGTTTTAATTACAAAAGCACTTTCAGGTATAACTTCAAGAAAATGAGGAAATTAATTTCCTTTCCTAGGGCAAAGTACAAGAAATGCATTCCATCACTGAGGCTGGAGCTCTATCACTTACCTGTATTGTCTCAATACTCTGCTCCCAGATTCTTCTGAAGAGATGTTATGATGGATGATACCCGGTTATGTGGCAAGGTAGTTTGTGATGTGATGTCCGCAGGGAAGTGACAGCATTCTCTTCTGGGTTTCAAACCTTAGCGCTTAATGAGGACCAAGATCTTCAAGCAGTAAAAGGCTAGTACACTTGCTCTTTCTGACCAGGCAGTGCTGTGGCTGCTTAATATCTACTCAAAGCCACAATCACCTTCTGATCTGAGGAGCAGGTGACTTGGCAATTCTCTTCCAGTCTGATTGCTATGCAGAGACAGTCATGAAAAGGTAGAGTATAAAAGATTAAGTAGTATTCTAGTCACCCAGACAGTTTACTTTGCCCTTTTGAGAATTGGTCCAATGCATCATCATCTATCATAAGTGGCTTATAATAGACAGTGCTGGATCTTTAAGGTTATCTATGCTCCACTGCTAAATAAGAAAGATAAATCTGCAGAAAAGCTCAAAGTAATTCTAGTCAGCGATAAAGGGCTGGTTTCCTTTCCTAATAGGCATACAACCCTCAAAGTCCAACAATTCAAATTAATCTTGTGCCTCAGAGTATGAAGCAGTCCTTCTTAGTTACCAAGAATAGACTAACAAAGAGACACTGTGCAAGTTTGTTTCAAATATACAGCCATTGCCTGCTGCTATAATGAAGTTAACAGACCAAATGGTCAGCCATTTCCGTGTTTAAAAATTAATAAGTACAATCTTACATTTACATATTTTTATTAAAGCAACTTTGTTTTACCACATCCAATACATTATAACATAATGATTAAACTGAACCATAAAAGTTAGGGTGTTTCTAATAACATGAGATTAAAATAGCAAAGCATGTCAGTAATGTTTCTATTCTAAGACACAATATATTGGCTTACATATTCTCTAAAAAGAAGAATAAATATCATTAGAGACCAGCTAATATACCCTGTTAAACATCTGCTGTAAAAATCTCAAAGGAAATACTGAATAAATTGATTTGATTTTTTTTGCTAAGAGTCCACACTGTAAGATCATATTCCAGATTTGATCAAACTAGAGAATAACCAGTTTCTTCTAAGCCTCCATAATCACTATACTGTTCCCTTTGTTTGTTTCTTTGGGGTTGGGGACAGGGGAGGATGGTTTGGGTTTGGGGTTTTTTTGTTGTTATTGTTCTTGTCTTTGGTCATCTTCTGCCAGGACTAGGGCACTTTTATCTTTCTCCTAGGAATACACGCATTTTGTACTCATGGCTCAGATTAAAATAAATCCTCATAGGAAAGTTATCTCCTGGCTTCTTGATCTCATGATAACCCTGGTAAATAAGAGTCTTTTTTATCAGTGCAGACAAACTACCTGGTGCTGAAGAGTTATCAAAAATACTAACAGCAAATGCGTGGTTGAGGTTTTAGTGGCATTCTCACAGAGGGCTCTTAAAATATCAGCTCAGGAACATTTCTCAGCCTTGTAGGCTCTGAAAAGCAATATATATACACACAATAATATAACACCAAATATGAAATTAAATAATCATAGAAAGAGACTATCAAAGTCACTGCCAAATTAAAAAAAAAAAAAAAATCTTGATAAACATTACAAGGAGGTCAATTTCTCAGGGGTAGCAATTAGAAATGCATGCAATCAGGTCAAAAGCATAACAGCAATACATCTCCCCATATCAATACAGTGTGGTGGACAATTACCAAATGTGAGAATAATCACTGTAACAAAGCATTTGTATGAAAAAATGTTTCTCAAATCCTCAAAGTCTACTGAAAAATACTACTGAAGAGCATTCAGATTTTACATAAAGGAAAACTTGAATTAGCAGCAAGCCATCAAAACAAAGATGCAGAAGAGCTTTAAAAAAATGCTACAAATTCAAAATACGTCATTCTGGTTTTTTATAAAAATTATTAGGATTAACTTTTCATTAAGCAGTTTTTCTAATTTTCTGTTTAAAATCTGGCATATCTTTTTTTCAGGTTAAATTATGAATCTTAATAAAAAACTTTGCTACATTATTCATAGTGCAACAATTCGATTGAGTAAGATTCTGTGCATGATATTACACTATGTCTTCACTGGGGCTGAGGGAATGACAGAGGCACAGATGACCATCTGTATCAAGAAGTAATCTACCATTTATTTATATATCAATAAACAAACAAATACATATAACCTACAACAGCAAAAAAGAAAAGAACTTGAATATAAACTGGAAGTATTTTAGCACCACCGTCATTGTGCTATTGCAGTTAGAGGCACCTTTCCCAAGGCAAAATGTCTATTTACTCAGCAGTAACTTTTCCAAGTACAAGCTGATAACGAATACAGAACGGGACACTTCGAATTTACACCATGATCACTTCTATAGCATATAACATATTTCTGCTGAGTTACACAGTGTTAAATATTTGACTGGTAGTAACATGTTGCTGTTTCAAAAAAGTACATGGCTGCTGACACAAACAGTATTGAGGTGCCTAGAAGTTAGCTGCTGGAATTAACTACACTGGGAGTCTGGTGTTTGATTTCGCTGTTATTAAACACCAAAATATAAGCCTCTAAGGGGAAGCCTCACAGGAGCAGCACGCTGCACCTACATTTGGGGCTAACCACTGCCATTTCTGAAATTCAGCATGCCCAAGGTTAAGAACCTAACTCAAGAATAAGTTAGACACCTGTGATAAAATGAATTAATCATCTGTACATCTATCTTAATTACAGCACAACCAGCTGTTACTTTTGAAAACACAAAGGTGAATGAAGAGGTCACAGCTACCTTTTGTATTGAAACTAAATGGTTAAATTATTCAGTAAGTGGGAGACCAGTTTGCTCTGCTCTTCAGAAGGAATTCCAGTCTACCTTTGCTTTACCTCAAATAACCTTCATCATAGAGCTGTAGTCTGCTCTGAGGAAAAAGAGAAGCTATCCTGTCTATAAAACAGGAGAGAAATGCAATTGCAGCCTAGTGGTCAGCTCACTGTTTTGGGAAACAGGGAAACTAGGCTCTGGTTCTTTTTCCTGCTTGCTGGAATAGCCTCTCCCCCTTACTCCTCTGACTCTTTGAAGGCTGAAGCTCATAAAATGGTCATAAATATCAATTGTTTCATCCTCTACAAATCAATGGCAAGGAAAAAAAACATTAACAGAGAGACAAGAGAGCTTCTGATTTCTGTGCTTGGACACAGAATGTGGACATACAGTTGTTTGATGTATCCAACAAAATTTCCCTGGAGAATAGCTTGGTAAAGATGAGGAGACAGTAATCTGACTAAGCTTTCTGAAAAGTGGTTGGTATGTTGTTTAGCGTGAAAACTGGAAACTTCAGTTAAAGTACATAATCTGGCAGTTTACATTTTTGGGTTATTTTTTTTTTAGTTACTGAGATCAGAGATTTCCATTGAATTTTTAATCAGTTGCTATATAAATGCTTACACGCATAGCTCTGCACTGCACCCCCAGCTGTGAAGACAGCCTCAAAGCAGTAACCCCGTTGCCATATCTTATTGTTTAACCAAATGCCAAGATATACTTGGTCCTCCAAGTCCAGAAGCTACTGCACTGCATATATTTTGCCTTATAACAAAAAGATGTCATAAAAGTGCCTGTGGCCTTCCTCCTGTTCTTGTATGAGGGGGGGGTGTGTGTTGGGGGGGGGGGGGGGGGTATTACAATTTCAATGAAGTGAGCTCATTTAACTTTAAGCCAAAAATTGCATCAGTTAGCAAAAAGTGTGCATGTTCATATTTATAATTTTCTATCCCCAGTATCTTTCTCTTCCCCTTACTAGAACTTATTTTTCCAAAGGACAGATCAATAAGGAAATTATGATTGTATGCATTCAGCAACAAAGGAGACACTCTGCAAGACTGACAGTAATTCAGGGAAAGAGATTAACTACATTCTGACAAAAGAGATTCAGACTCTGCTCAGCAATACAGCAAACAGCACAGTATGAGAGACTTTAGTAATATTAACATAAAGAGGTGGCTTTATAACAACCTTATAGATCAGGACTGCAATAATCTCCCTTAAAACCAAAATAAAGCAAAACCCCAAAATTAAAACCACCAATTTTCAATTAAAAGTTCAAGATCAGTAAGGCAGCACAAGCTATGACTGCATCAGTTCTAGGCATAATTTGAAACGGAATGAGTGAATGGCCAAGCTAATATTAAGCCATTTGCTACTGAACTATCTCAGCACTGAAGTGTGGTGTGTTAATTAGCTGACATGTGCAAAAGTTTTAGCTTTAAATTTTACTACTATGATACCATTTTCAGTAATTAATTACTGAAAATGTGGCTTTGTACCAATCAAAATAACAGATCATAATAATAGAGCTTGAAGGTTTCCTTAGTACACATTTTCTAGATGAATTCAATTTTGCATTGTAAAGTTAGAATTCCTACGTTTAAGTAGAGTAAAACCAAAAGTACACAAACCCAAATTAAATAGCATATTTCACCTCATCTAGAACAATTTAATTCCTATCAAACAACAATAGTATGGGGGAAAAAAATTGTGTAACAAAAGAATATTTTCTCTTTAGCAAGAGTCAGTGTATACGCACAACAGAAACTGACTATTTGAGAAGTAGATTATGAAAACACCACCAAATCTATCTAAGGATAAGTCATTTCATACAGTTGGTACTTGACACCTCTATATTATCTATATACACGTGTGTGTATATTTGTAGTACTTTTTATGTATGTTAGATTTTGAATAGAAAATTGGACTCAATATCACATATAATTTTATAGAGGCAAAGATGGGTTATCTGTGAATGTTAAGCTTAAGGTCTGATGTATTCAACTTATGAATAAATGTATATGAAAACCTTAAAAAGCAAACCAAAATTCTTTCAAATTTGTATATTCAGATTTATTCTAGCACTCTAGATAGAGATTTATTAGCAGGATTTTCTCACTGCATGTCCTTGTTGCAGAAGGGTATGGAACTGATGTAGCATGACTTTTATGACACTAAGAAATGAAGGGCAAGGCATTACCTTTTTTAAGGCATGAACAATTCAGTATTTCATATTCCTGTGTAGCGCATATAAAGCAGTCTGATTCTCTTAAACTAAAGGTATTGAGGATCACTGAAGAGCTTGAATTAAAAGGTTCTTGAAAAGCTGTGGCAATTTTAAAGAAAGAATATGTCAAACTTTTTTTTCTTTCCAGTATTTTTGCTCTAAGACCCAAAAGTGTGCATATGGAAGCATGCCTACAAACTCAGGATTATCACCTCTCTTCACAGTTATTTTTTCTGATAGTGGCATTCACTTATTTTTAATCTATTCTGACAATATCTTTTGCTCCAGATTGGGGTTTTTTTCCTACATTTTCTTACTTCGTCCATTTATACTTCAACAATGAGCACAAGAAACATGATGTTACATTTTTTCTGTGGTCATATTCTGTGGCTCCCAATACTTCAGAAATATTTTTTGTGTCCCACAATAGGTTTATTTTGGCAGACTTGTGACCAAGTATAATAGTGCTATAAAAGATAATGCCAAAGTATTCATATGGACAGAAAGGAGCACAAAGTTATTCCTATAAAAAACTTTTCCTTCAAACTAAAGGTCAATGACAACATCAATACCTCTTACTATTAACAGAAAATGGTCAAAATTAACAAGAGATATCAAAAGCAAATTTAGTAAAAATCCAAAATGTTGCTTTACTCTTGTGAACGGTCTGTGAAAACAACATTATGACATATATTAGTTTCATTCATGAAAAACTTAAATCGGAAAATTTGTATTTCCTTCTTATCCTAAAACTATATGTGGATTTGATTTGCATTATTAATATGGAGTAAGTTTCTGAAAGTCTAGCTGGACCAACAAAGCCAATGTTCTCACTGACCTTTACCCAATAGTTAACCCCTCAGGATGAGAAAACCTAACTGGAATCCTTGCTCTGAATCAGAAAGAGGACTTGAGCTTGTCTTCCAGTTGTACCACAAACATTTTGGCAAGGGCTCTAGTGGATATTCCAGAAATTATCTCTTTCTTCTTATTACTGCTGATTCATTTAACATAACAGGCAGGTAGCTGATCATTCAGGGTTACATATCGAGCTACCAGTCCTTGAAACATGACTAAGAACAGGGGTTTGTTGTTGGGTTTTGGTGGTTTGGTTTCATTTGTTTCATTTTGTGTTTGATTCTGGGTTTGGTTTGTTTTTTTAAATCATTTGGCCATGCAGGTAGCCAATATTCCTAGTTGGTTAAAACACACTGTGAGGAGTTCAGAGAAGCAAGCTCATCCTAAAGCAAAGTAAGAAATAAACCTGGTCTTATCTAACCTCTTACTAGATTTTTCTGTGATCAGTGGAATATATGCTAAGAATTCCGTTACAAATCACATTTTTACAGCAGTGCCTAAATTTAGCATTTCATTTTATGATTTTGGTTAGAGATACACAAATTGGAAGTGAAATATTTTATTGAAGCTTGTCACTTAAAGAAAATCATTCGCTTTGCTATTTTGCCAGTCCCCTTGGGTAGCTGCCAACATACATACGCACAATGTTTGTTTACTGCATATACAGGAAAAATATATTCTACATCACATAAACAGTCAAAATTCACTGTGGATGTAAAAATCAATGACCACGGCTTCCTTGATTCTTAAAACATTTATGTCAAAGGCCTCTAGGATGTCTTTTCTGGCTGGCCCAGCAGGCTGTAAAGGAGTAGTGTCTGTCAGACTGTAAGACTCTGGTACATGAACTACCAGAAGCACATTTTGGAAAAATAAGTGGAAATACAGTAAAAGTACTTGCTTGAGAGTTACTAAACTTTTGAAATTAGATCATTTCTGTGATCTCATGACAGATGTGAAATCCTATTTCTATGGACAGCCATACACAGATGTTTTAAAATTAAAGGGATCTCTGGAAAAAATACACTGTTCTTGTTGTTTGGTGTTTCTCTAGCCTTTCTATGAACTTGCAGCTGAAAAGGAAATTATTTTTAGACTTCTTCCTTTCTCCTGCATCTAATATAGTAAAAAATAATTTCAGTACGCCCTTTTAATACAGAGATGTAACTAAATCTTTTGTCACTTGAATTTAAATGATGACAGAAAACACAGGTAATTTCAAAGTCTTACTTAAGAGAAGTGATGTGAACAACCTAGGAAAATCTTACAATGCATGTAAAACAATAGCAGGCTTCTGCTTGCTCACCTAGGTGAAGTGTACAAAGAAATCAAGAGATCAAATGTCTAGGTTTGCTCAGAAGAAAATTAGAAGCAAAAGTAGACAGAGAAAGAAAATAAAGAGGAGAGTCAAGCAGTAAGGAGTTCCTCCAGGTTGTGTTTATTAGAGTGTAATCTTCATACTATCTACACAAGAGAGAAAACTGTGTGACTATTCATAAACCCAACGATCTCTCATTTACAAAAAATGCCTTGTTCATTAAAAGTCAAACCAGCTTTCATTAAGAGTCAAAGACAGAATATGCCTTTTTTTCTAAAATACTTTTGCCAAGACATAATCCTACATAAGAAATCAGTGTAACATGAGGAGTTAGGTACTAAACAAAATAATTCAAAATCATCTGTGATTTGTTTGCAGATCGTGCTTTGTAATTAGAAAAACACTGGATAATAGCATCATTGATTTCCATTTCATGTTTAAATATTTTCAAAAACACAGAACAAAGATAATTCCAGAGCTTTTTGATTATACCAACACTATCAGAATTTCTGATCATACCTATGAGCATAAATGGATGTTTCTTTACAGCATGTCCAATCTCCTGTATAAACATACAGCCAGAAAGATGTTAGAGAGAATTAATAAGATAATATTCTTATAGCAGGCATGCTGATTAGATTTACAGCTTTCTCAACTGTTTTGCCAGAATCACATAAGGTGTTAATTCCAATGACAATACAGTATTTGTCATGTACTTGAATGAACCCTTACACTGCAAACAGAGTACAGAAATTCAAAACCTGATTTAATTACTCAAACCACAATTATCTGATACTCATACTTCATAAACGGCTTACCTACTTAACATGTAACAACCCTAATTATTATGCATGGGATATCAAAAAGAATATGCACAAGATCATGCATTTTTCAGTCACGCTACATGGCTCTCAAAGGTATGTTACCTCATATCTACCAAAATAACACAGACATCTGTACTTAAAGACAAACTAAGCTGCAATGCTAGGTCTCTTTTGCTAGCTGTAGTCTGTGAAAGCCTAAAGCCAGATGCAGTTTTGTCAATTTTTTCTGTTACATGCAACACAGAGGTGTGAAACACCACTGAAATTTTACACTCTGCTGTGGGCAAATGGAATCAGATAGTTTTGCTCTCAGGATTAAAGCAGAGGATAACTTAAGATTAGTAACAATTCATCTTCAGATACTATTTTATTCTAAGCACATGTACAGCCATGTTAATGACTGTTACACAGATAAATGTAGTCTGTATATTTCTGTAAATAGCAACTAATGCTTTATATGTAAATACATAAAATAGATTAAATAGGCATATAAAGTATTATCCTCTTAATGTAACGTATAAATTCTGAGGGTTTAGGTGAGATACTACAACTATTTGGTTTGGTGAAGTTTCTTCAACAAAAGCAAAAGTATGCAGAAATCATAGTTTCTGGAAAAATAGTCACTGGAAAATTTCAGAGGTATTGGCATGTTTTAGCTTCATATGCTATCACAATATAGATAAAAACTCATTCCATTCATATACACTGGAAGAAATTTTCCTGAACTCTCTGAACATGGTGTTCTTCCTTGTCTCTTTGGGCTTCCAGTGCTTAAAGTCAAAATAATCTCTGTATTTGAGTTGTATGGTACCTAACACTGCTAGTTTTCTGGACCCAGTAATAATACATCTTCTCATAAGCGACATAAAGAATTAGATACATGAAATTTTCACATCCCCCACCTAGGTAATTGGAGAGAAAATTCTGCCTATATTTGGTTTCATGTTTCTGTAATCTTTTCCTTTCCACTAGCAGCCTCCCAAATCATTCATAAGATGGTATGCATAGGTGAACTGAACATCTGAGACTTGTACATTCTTTCTATCAGTAATCTTTATAGTAGATTATACACATTAGAAGTGGGTTAGAGAAACTAGTCTTTACACTCTTAGAACAACAGTAAACAGTTGAATATACCTGGTTTTCACTGAAATAAAATTCTCTTGATCTTTAATTTTTCCTCCAGTTCTCAATATTTTCTGTACCCTCTCCAATCACACACTTCAGTCTATACAGATTTAAACTTGTCATGTTGTAGCATTACACAGAAGGATATTATTACAAAGCCGTTTTTTGACTGCAGTTACTATGTCCCTTGTTGAGGATTTGGCTCACCGATACTGCCCTTACCCATGATTTGGAAATAACTGCCGGCACCTAGCATACAAGAAGTTACAAATATGAAAAATAACTTTCCTAAAGACAAAAAAAAAAAGTACTTATGATTAGGAATGTATTTGGTCACGTTATATACAATTAGAGATCTGTTTTCACCTCTAGCATGTTTAGCAAAAGTGTTTAATAAAAATGTGATAAACATTTCAGACCTACAATAATGGATTTCTTCTGAGTAATCATAAACAATGACTGTCTTATATATCTGTCCATCATGGCAGGCTGTGTTTTTATGTTGGTGGGCAGGCATCGATATTTGATTTTGTGGCCCCACCACCCCGCTTTCAGTCTATAACACCGTTATATCTCTAAGGTGTTGTACTTGTGACAACTGTAACATCATGCATAGCTTCACCAAAACCAGGGAGCAACAGCAGGCTTGGGAGAAGTGTGGACCTCTGTGCATGAGGTAGAAATGAAAAGAATCTGGTTTATTGTGTATATAATATTTTAGAAAAAAAATATATCTTTGCAACAAGGGTTGAGTGGGGAAAATAATAGAATTAGGGAGCTACTAGCTTTTAAAAAAAGAAAAGGTCTTAACAGAGAAGTATTTTGAAACAAATGCAGTTTGCATTGAGGTACCATACATTTCCTAAATTAATTGAATCAAAGTAATTAGAGTAAAGGAGCCATTCATGCTTACAAAATGGAGATGTGAGAAATTCACACTGTTCATCATATACACATAATTTTGTTTCAGCCTTCTCCCTCTGCTCCTCAAAAAGTTCAGATACAACTCAGTTTCAAAGGGAAATAACTGCAGTTTATTTATTAAAATAAGTATTGGCCACTACAATTAAGTCAGTTCCTCTCATTACTTTCCTTAGGCATCTTTTGAAGCACACATTAATTCATTTTCTGAAAATTAATTCTTATTCTTGAAAAGATAAGTGACTGCCAATGTTATAGCCTCAAAGGAAGAGTCAGATTCTCCTTTTTCATTACACACACACAAAATAAAAAGCCCAACAAATCTTTACCCCTTCAGCTACCTTCAGAAAGAATGGTTAGTGATTTATGAAGGCACACCCACCCAGAACCTTGGCTTCAGGTCAGACTGGAGGACCATGGGTGGAGGGGGACGAATGGATGAATAGATCTAGAGAAGGATAAAGCAGAAGATCTGAGGTACTTCAGTGTTATCTAATCTTCAGTGCTGGTTGTGCATTGATATATTTATTATTAATGTGGTTTAGGCTGTGGATGAAGTGCATAGTTTCTTGACTATTTATGTGTACAGGAATATTAATGATAATCCCATATTTTCAAAGTAATGTACACAGCAGAAGAGGTAGTGTCATGAAGAATGCATAAATTTCCTTAAGTACTTTCTGTCACAAGGATCTGCCCCAAAACTAAACTGATTTCTTCCCTTTCCAGGATTAGTTAAGGCCCGTCACCTTCTTTTGTACTAGAGTGCTTTTAAACTTCTCAGAGCAAGATATAAATACATATATGGAAAAGATAAGAGCTTATTGACAGATCTGAAAATGACTCAGGTTTGTAGGAAATGAAGTCCCTAACTTGTGACAGTTGATTAAACAGAATAAGCTGCCAGTCAAGTTCAGAACAGAATCATCCTGCTGGCTCAGTACTTGCATTATGCCAAAATACAGAGAAAATAATGGAAAATAGTTCATAATTAGAGAATATCTCCACACCCCACACTCAACCCAAAAATAACAAAAATAGTGAGAGCATTCAAAACTTATCCAACATTTATTTTTATTAAAACTTTTGGAAACTTGCACGTAATGCCTGCCAAATATGATTAGGTAGATGCTCCCTGGTACAGATTTAGTCTGAGGGTTTTTTCTGCTTGATAGTACTTAGATGCATATAGTGAATATTTTAAAATATGTAACGTTATACTGCTCTAAGTTGGGAGCACAGCAAAACCATATAATCACAACATGAAGTAGAAAGGAAAAGATGCTGGAAAAATAATAAATACATTTAACTACTTAAGACTTTGTTCTAAAAAGCAATGGTGTTTAGTGTTAGAGCAACCCATATATATATGTGTGTGTGTCTCATTAGGTTTTCAAGAAATATTCTGCAGGAAAGATGCACATCTGCTGGATAATGTGAACAATTGGGTTTAAATCTCAATACTCTGAGCAAAAAGGATATAAAGCTATTTATTTCACTATGTAATAATAGTATCTGTACTTCTGTTTAAAGGTGAGAATCATTTTTTAAGTCATATTTGCCAAAAAATGTTATTTTCCCTACCAGTAATTCTATATAATATCATTAGCAATTTCACTTGAACTGCATTACTTGATCCTCAGTAAAGTACTGCCTCTATCAAAGATACAATAATTCTGCTTCACATTTACATAATAGAAAAGGTAAGAATTAAATTCTACCTTGGATGATAACCCTGGAATTTCTTTCATTTCTCTTTGCATTGAGAGCTACAATTTGTTCCAGTCAAAAAGGGAAATTTGTTGCATCAAAATGTAGTATCATAGGGCGTAAACAAGAAGCCTCTACTCAATTTCATTTCAAAAAAGCTTAGGGGCTGTATCAATGCCCCCAGTAAAAGCACAGAAGGAGATAATAGCATTTGGTTCTATTTTGGCATTAGCACAGCTGCCACCCCAGGCAGCCAGCTAACCCTCCTCCAGTCTGACAGCTGCAGGGGCCACAGAGAGCCCAGGCACATGATAACAAGGGCACAAGTCTACCTTCACCATGATGATCAAAGACCACTCTTGCTAGCAGCGCTCTGCAGAAACAGCTAGCCAGCAGATTTGGTGGAAAAGAACACCAAAGCAGCACTTCCCCCCACCCCCCCTTTTTTTTTTCTCCCCTCACATCACTGTTTCCCTAATATATGGCTTTCCTTAGCAACCCAACAGATTATCATGGCAGAGCAGAGAGGTTATGACATAGCAAACACAGTTTAGGAAACAGAAAATGAGACAAAGCAAGCAGTATTTCATTCTCACACAACAGAGGTCAGGTCACTGGAAGCAATAAAGTACAAACGCTGCTATGACTGACACTTGCCTGGAGTATCTTTTTTACATTCAACTACTGAGGTAGCGGTGCAATTTTTATTTACAAATAAGTAAATCAGAAGATGGAAGTGACCAGAACGCTGAAGGTTAATGGATACCAAAGAGCACAACAAAAGTCTTCCAGGAGAAGGTTGAAGCCACTGGGGAAGTTGCAATCTCTTGAGGCAGACACCTTAGTTTTCCTACAAACACACATTGAGAACTTTTGCTAAGAAGTTAGATTTAGGAAGAGATATTGTCCATTCTGAAAAATGGCAAATACCAGTTTTCCTTCTTCATTAACTCTTAACTGATTAACCAAATGGTGGTTGAGTTTGCTAGACAGTTGTGCAGCAATTAACAATATGCTTTTAGATAGTTAGCAAGGAACCAAATAACCTGGTCAAACACAAACTCATTTTTGTCCTTGTTTTTTTTTTTTTTTGGGGGGGGGGGGTTGGTTGGTTGTTTGTGGTTTATTTTGTTTTGGGGTTTTTTTGTGTGTGTGGTTTTTTTGTTAACCACCCACAGAAATCCAGCTGATATTCTGAAGCTGTGGCCTTTTTAATAAGTGAACTGTATTAAGTCAAATTACAAATGCACAGAGTTAGATTTCTAGAGAAGTGTCAAGAATATAAAGGCTTTACGCATTTAAAAAGAAAAGGTAGCCTTAAATTTGTGTTCAAGCTTTGCAAAATACAAACTACTAATAAAAGTTAGAGAAAAGCCTGTAAGTATGACAGCACAGAAAATTCTGTAGTATTTTTCCTTTTTTCCCTTCAACCCCTCCTGCACTCAAGGCAAGTCTTTCCACCATGAAAAGCACATTTCCACAAAACTGGTAAATTCCCTCCTGGGGCAAATTCACAAATACTATTATCAGACTCAGACCAGCACACATAAAGGTGTTAATATCATTTTTATCTTGCAAAACACTAAGGAAGTTGTGCTTGATGGAAAGCTACAAGTTCTGTAGAAACATCAACACCTGTACTGTTATGATATGGTTATTTGCAATAGCATTGCCATCAGACTGATTTATGCCAGGAACCTGAAAATATTTTTGTACCGTCTTAAGGCAGGACCACAGAGGATTTTCAATATGTCTCTAGGTAACAATCTGAGAATCAGGCTGTAGAGGAAATACGCTGTAACAGCTTGTCATCAGGTTGCAACCAACTCGGAACTTCTGTGCAAAGTTTTTGGTTCAATAAATATATGGAATAAAAGGCGATGTTGATATTTAGGAGAGAAAGCAAGAGTCTTGCCTTCATTTTTCACTCCACTGCTTTTTAACCACAGAACTAATATATTTAACTCAGATGCTACCTAGTAGGGCACTAGGAATAGTACAATAAGATATTTGAACAATAGTATATTGACAGTTCCTTTTGTACATCATTACAGCTCACAGGAATCAAGAACTGACTGTGCTATGCAGACAGGCACCAAGATGCGAGTCCCTGTCTGGACAGCTTAGAATTGAAGACCGACAAAGGACTGCACAAGAATCTTCAACTACAGAGAAAGCTACAAGGGGAAACCAAATTAAACTCTTGGCCATGCTCACATTAAATAGCAAAAGAAAGGGATCACACCATTGCAGAGTTTGAGTTTTGGGGTTTTTTTGTTTTGATTTTTTTAAATAAAGAGTAGCTATCTCAGAAAATACAAAGCTGGTCCTTACTTGGGCAGGTATTCAAATTCAAAATATTATAAAATTCCTTATGGTCTTATTTTCAAGTGTTGCACATGCATCTCCAAATCCATATATGCGGACACTATGTCAATACTGACTATCTGAAATACAGAGTAAAAGCAAGAGACCAAGCTTATATTGAAAGCTTAGCAATGCTTCATTAAATTTTTTTGAACTAAAGATTCCAACTGTAAAAAAACTTGTAAAAATATTTGTCAGTATTTAATGATATTATTTCCCTGATACATATGGCATGATGAAATTCGGTGAAGCAGTATTATCATATTATCTCTTTGAAAGAGGCCCTAAGACAAAGCGCTGTTTGCCTCTTCCTGTCAAATCTTACAAAGAACAGAATTCCTGCCTTCAGCTGAACACAGAGATAGAAGATAAATGTAATAACTTTGCTCTTGCCCATCCCCAGCAATGCTATTTACTTACTTTGCGTACAAACAGAGGTGCTCTCACTTTAAAAGAGATGATCAGGTTTCCAGAGTCACTGCAATATCCAAGAGGGAAGTGCATCATCAGAATTGCAGGCAAGAGAGGATTCACAGCTGAGACCTGAGAGTCTTTCTTTTCTCTGCAGAAACCATTATGCAACTTAACTCCCTTCACCCTGTTACAGAGAAAATTAGAATACTGTACTACTAACATACAAAAAGAATGTGCTGCTGCTTCTTAGAGTTGCCAAATCAATACAGCAAAGTAAACTGAAAAGGTAAAGCTTATTTTTGCCTTGAATGTCTACAGAGGCAACTCAACACATGCCATGGACAGAAACAGCGAGAGACTAGGAAGTACTGTTCTTTCAAGTGCTAAGCACTTCAGAGCAGAAAACAATTCAAACAAGGGCTGTGAGCAACTGAAGCTCATCTGCTAAATACAGACATGTAATAGGAAGGCTTAAAGATTTTCTTGGCCAGAAGCCAGCAGAATTTCTTAAGGTATTTGTTTCTAAATTCTTAGCTGCAAAATGTATTTTTCTCCTGGTTTTTTTAATACTTTTTGCAAAGTGTGCAAACCAAAGTAATTTATGTAGTAATTTCTCTGAAGCTCATAGAATTATAATAGACAAATACAACTTATTAAAATGTGGTGCTAGTCTTAAGACTTTCGGCTGTCTCCATCAAAATCTAATAAACTCTGTTCTATGCTGTATTTGTTTAAATAGTCTTGCTATGTGTTTTCCTAAACTGTCATGGCACCATTTCCAGCAGTGTGAAACACCTGCAGCTTACACTGACTCTGTTAGGATTAGTGGGTATCTATGACCTTTGGAAGCCGTCCTGCTCTGAATCCAAAAAAAAGTGAAACAAATGAATCATTGCTTCCATAAATTCATTAAGTAAGTTTCTCTGTACTTTTCACTTAATCAGGACAAAAGGAAGAGTTCTGGTATCAGTAACTATGGCATGTTTTCATCTTTGTGACATATGGCTTCAGTGCAACATAAAATTAGACACATTTTAAGAATTTCTATTTTCTCAGCAATGCCCTTCAAATCCTGCTGAGCAAACACAGTTCTCTGCTTGAATATTTTTAATGGATATAAGATGTCTCAGATAGACAACTGTTTCATAGGGAGTTTCAGACTGCAGCTTTCTGAAGAGAAACCAAGACCATGCAGTGTGCCAGAAGAAAGAATACTTATTAAAAAAACCCCAACCAAACAAACAACAGAAAAGCTAGATCAGCATACATTTTCTTTCTGTAATCCAATTAATATTTTTTTTTTAAATCCAGTTACCATGTTGGGTAGCAGCTGCAGTAAGTTAAATTAATACTCCAGTATTTTTAGTGTTATTGTTTCTTATTCAGTCTTAGCATTACTGCCTAGCTGTGGAGTAAAATCACACTGTTCTGAAACTTGTTCAGCAGATATGCCATGGAGATTGCAATGGAAGTGGGCAAGGCATGTGCTTCAATGCTGTCTACAGCTTTTTTCAAATGCTGTATTTTATCAAAATGACTGCAAGACCAAGCATCAACATAACAATGAAAAGGAAACCTGAACACACAGGACAGCCAAGTGAATGTGCTGGAGGGGTGGGGGGCAAGAGTATTTTTAAGTCCTGTGTAAAAATTTTGCACATGGACTTCTTATTTATTTTGATGAGATAATTTATTTAGTATCCTAAGGGATCTGCGTGGTTTTTTCTGTTTTGAAAGAGTAACATTCCTTTGAACTAGTAGAAATATATTTAGAAAGAGTTAAAACTTGATTGCTAGCCTTTTCAGAATAAAGTTTAAAATAAAAGGGCAATCTTTTAATATTGAAAACTTTAAATATTGAAAACTGGCTAACTGCCTTCTCCATTTTTAGTTATTTCAATTCTTTCATCTCACCTGAAGGCCAAAAAAGTGTATATATATATATATATGAAAAAAATATTCTTGCATTTTGGATTTGTCCCATCAGAAACTAGGACCACTGCAGAAACTTTTATCGTGGTAGTTTAACTGAATTTGTGCGCAGAATTCTAAACTTTATGGTCTTAAGTTTCCCTAGTTTAAAAACTAATATTTTTTTAGCTGATAATTCCATGGATATTTAACACATTAAGTTGAGAGAAACTGAAAAATCAGAGAAGAGGCACGCATCAATAAATACAGTGTATCTTGTCTTTAAAGAACCCACAAAACTGTTTCCCACTTAGACTGATCACAAGTAAACCTGTTCATTTCTTAAACATCTATATTTCAATTCATCAAGAAAAATTACCTGCTTTGAGCTTTTCAAAATAGGATAAGGAAATCTAAAATCCTGTGATCACAGTCAAAAGCAGCAAGTGGCAAGTATTTCAGAGTGGCCTTTTTCACAGTAATAAAATAACCCTGTGTGGAAATTATTTGAAGTGGCATTTTTATTGTCTTTTGTTTGCATTGCATTTAGAAAAAAAATAAAGAATAGGTCATGTTTTTTACTCAAGTTCCTTTTCTGTTTGTAAATATTTTTGTGGTGGTTTGACCCTGGCTGGATGCCAAATGCTCAGCAGAGCTTCTCCATCACTCACCTCCTCAACTGGACAGGGGAGAAAAAATATAACAAAAGGTTTGTGAGTTAAGGACAGGAAGATCACTCAGCAATTACTGTCACAGGCAAAACAGACTTGACTTGAGGAAATTAATTTGTTACCATTCAAATCAGAAAAACATCCTCCCTCCCCCAGCTTATTCCCAGGCTAAACTGAATTACCAACTTTTTACCTCCTCCCCTCAAGTGCTGCAAGGGAATGGGGGTTATAGCCAGTTCATCACACATTGTTTCTGCTGCTCCTTCCTCCTCACACTCTTGCCCTGCTCCAGCAGAAGTCCTTCCCATGGGCTGCAGTTCTTCACAGACTGCTCCAATATGGGTCCCTTCCATGGGATGCAGTCCTTCAGGAACAAACTGCTCCAGCATGGGTCCCCCACAGGTTCTGCCAGCAAACCTGCTTCAGTGCAGGCTTCCCACAAGGTCACAGCCTCCTTCAGGCATCCACCTGCTCCAGCTTGGGGTCCTCCATGAGTTAAAGGGTGGGCATCTGCTCCACCATTAACCTCCACGGGCTGCAGGGGCACAGCCTGCCTCACCATGGTCTTCACCACAGGCTGCTGGGGAACTTCCACTCCAGTACCTGCAGCACCTCCTGCCCCTCCTTCTGCACTGACCTGAGTGCCGGCACTTTTGTTGCTCTCACATAGTCTCACTCCTCTCTTCTGTTGGCACAGATTTATTCCCCCCCGCCCCCCCCCTTCTTAATACACTACCCCAGAGGCTCTGCCATCATCGCTGATCAGGTCAGCCTTGGCCAGCGGCTGGTCTGTCTTGGAGCCGGATGGCATTGGCTCCACTGGACATAGGGGCAGCTTCTGGCATCTTCTCACAGAAGCCAGCCCTGTATTCCCCCTGCTGGCAAAACCTGGCTATGCAAACCCACTACAAATTTGCAGTGTGAAAGATGTTTGTTATAATCCTTAGACGTTACTGAGATAGGAACTGGCTGAAAACCTATACTGTGCATCCAGTCCTTACCCAAAATACAGAAGTGTTCCAATTCAAGTGTCTGGGATTTTTTATTTATTTATATTGACCTCAGACTATGAGGCAGATAAAGCCAGCTTTGCTACCTGTAAACCTAAACAGCAACACCCACCATGGGGATGTTAGAACATATATATGTCCTAGTAGGATATCTTGGATACTGAGGCATTTGCAGAATATAGTGATACAGTGATACCAATCTACGAACTTAGGATTCACAAGTTTACATGCAGTGTTTTGATTCACTATAAATTGTCAGCTGCAAGATAAGTTTTCAGCAGGAAAGAAAAAAAAAGCTTTATGCTACGAGCACAAGCTATTAAAAAAACACCAAAAACATCTACAAAAATGCCATACATTATAAGAAAAGATGAGCTGAAGGCTGTAAGTGAACTCTATATACAAAGAGTCATGTTATTTCTTAACTAGAATAAGTTAGGGAAGAAAGAAAACCCTTTCTGTTTATAAATGGTACTACCAAGTTTAGTTTTGACTAACCTGTCACTGATGTTTTGAGCAGAGGCCAAGAGAAACACTGAAAAAGTATCAGTGATATTTTCAGGTGCGAGCACTGTGGGTTCAAGAACCAACACCATCTTAACTAGTTTATTGCATGGAGGTATCTAAATCCCCACAGAAGGGGATTTGGCATGAAGCTGAAATAGACATTTCCCTGGCCATAACACATAAAGATAGCATTGTAAATGTATAAATGAATAAACCCTTGAGACAAAACTAAAGACAGCAACCAAAATTATACATTACACAAGCCAAGAACATGGCTTGACAGCTAAAAACATTGTTCTTCACTAATTAGATATTTGTCTTCATTAAGGTAGGAAAATTTTAATACTTTTCCATACCTATTTATGAAGAACTATAAAACCCATAGGTATACATATCTCTTTTTTTGAAGTTTCACACTCTGAAAAAAAATTGTATTTTTTTGAAACTTACCAGCATCTCTAGCAATAGAAAGCTAAAAATCCTACTTAACAAATCTCTGCTATAAAGCGGTCCAAAGAGAAGTACTTTCAGATAAGTTAAATCAAAGATAAGGAAAAGCTTTACAAAATGCTTGTGGTAGGGGTATGTCTATATATACACACACAAAGTCTTCAAGTCCTTATAAGCCTTTATGGACACAATTACCAAATAGGGCATTATATTGCATTAGAAAATGCCCAAACAAAATGCTAAAGCACAAAAAAACCCCAAAATCTTTGTGCCCACAACTCCTCTATTCCTTTCTAGTCATCTTTGTTGCAGCGTCAGCCAGACATTCCTCCATTTCTGTGCAGGCAGTTCACACCACACCATAATTAAACTCTTTTATTCTACCAGTGCAAACCCCATAGAAAGGTCTATTTATCAAACTAACTTGTAACACTTAGACTAGCCCCCCCAAAATATTGCACATAGGCAAGTAATAGGTTGTTCAAGGTATATCCATATATTACAGATTTGGTTTTATACACAAATACAGATAAGCCACTTACAGAGCCCTGGCTATCATTCTATTTTTGCACACTGTTGCACTTCCAGCAGAGAGACTACAGAAAGAAAGCAACTCTTGAATTTTGCAGCGCAAGTGTGAAGAGGCGAGAAATAAAACATTATATGGACTCTGAAAGGTCAGACTGGTAGGTGTTAAAACCCTTATGAGAATATCAGTCTCTACCCTCAAAAGCAGTAATGCTAATGTATTGAGCCAGGTTGGAGAGAAGGAACAGATAAGATCAGACTGAAGACTAATGCAAGTCAGACAGCGAAAATCAAAAGGTTGAAAAGGAAAGTGGGAAGAGGAGACAGGTAGCTATCACTGTGGAAAAAAAGCATGAGAAAGACACAAAGGTATGAGTGATAAAACGAACAAGAAACACTGACGGTCTACAAGACTGCATGAGCAGCCTGACTGCTACAAGCCTTCACTACCAAGCTGCCATCCTCTGGAAGGAGTGCTACAAAGCTGCAACTGCTCATTAACCTATACTCTGAAAACATATTTTTATCATTTTAGGTATAATGAAGTTTCACAGCCTGACCAAGATTACATTGGTGCAGGAGCATCCTCAGATAAAGCAGTAAAAGCTTGTGGTTGAGTAACTTGAACTCAAGTTAGAACAGTTTAAAGAATGAAGAGCACATCCCTGAAATATATAAGTTACCAATGTTCTGTATTACCATTTCATACAAATATTCACAACTATTAGCTAGTTTTTCTTTAGTCCAAATAAAAGGCATTCTCTGTCAAGTTCAATATTTGAAACAACATTTTAGATTCTTCTCTCCAGCTGATCTTTCTTGATTTGACTGTCAGAATGTCTATCAGATCCATTACTTAAAATTATGTGCTGGCCTGTTCCACATAGACAGCAGAAAAGTTTGGCTGATCAAGAATGTTACCAAGCAAATCTACCCTCTTCCAAATCCATCATTCATTGGCTTCACGTGAAGAACAGAAACATATGAAGGCAAACTAGAACACAAAATTAGTTAGAAATTGTAATATTACTGTTTGGAGGTACTGGTTATCACCAACTTATGTGAGTTATTGATTTCTCCCAATTTGATCTTCTATATTGTTGCTTCATTTTTGTCCCTAAAGCCTTAATTGCACTAACTTGCTGCTCCTTTCCTCTCTTTTTCTTCTTAGTTGACTGGCTTTATACTACTATCAAGCAGGCAGTTCAGCATTCCCTTCATTAAATCTATACAGCTTTGAAATCAAGCTTTTGCTTGTGACAGTAGTGCAGTCCTGTCGTTCTTTGTTGCATACAATGTCACCAAAGTCTGGCCACACATTGTGGACCAACATGGCCACAATTATCATTCAATTGCAACATTGCTATGTGCCAACACTGAGTTTTGGTCACTGTGACTTCATCCCAACAAATATATTTTCTATTTCGGTTTATGAAACTTAATTCTGGAACTACTTAGGATGTCTTTTTTTTTTTTTTTTGAGACTAAATTTGTGCATCACTGCAAGACAAATATATTCACTGACACAATGTGCAACTGACAAGGGTTAATTAAACTGTTCATCTCAGGAAGAAAATTTGAGGGCTAACCATTGCATGTGAACAAAGTTTTTATAATTTCTTCCTCTGAAACTCATTACATTTATCACTAAGATTACCAGAACCATTCTTTTACCTTTAATACCTAACTGATTTACTTCAAGTAGTGAACAATCACTGAAATAACTGATCTAGTAAAATCAGTTAAAACTGTGCTGATATGATTGCTTGTAACTAATAACCATTATCTCAGGGCAAGAGATGAGAAGCGAAAGGAGTACATAAGAAGAACAACAGGAAGAAATTATTTTTGAAAGAATGAATAAATAATGAGGCAGTCCTTCAGTACCAACATCCTCTCCAAAGAATCACTGTTGTCTTTTTCCCTTTCCAGTCTGAAAGCAAGTAACTGACACTATTTCAATTTCTTCAGTGCTGATATCAGCCACTTAAAGCAAGGTTAAAACATACCTCTAGGAAGACTGTTTAATACTTTCTCATTCTGAACAGCTTACACTAACACACTGTTAACACCACAAGTAGTCTTTTATCTACAATTTCTTAGTGCATGAGTAGATTATTATTATTAAAATACAAAGTTTTACATTAGTTGCACCGTCAAGTGGCTTCTCCAGGAAACTGAATGTTATGATACGTAGAATATTGTTTTGCTTTCTAAACATAAACTGGGTTTATTGCATTCATCTTAAAAGAAGCTTTACCAAACAAAACAAATAAAACCCCCAAGTATCCATCTGATTTCAAAAACAAATACCCAAAACCAATAAACATATAGGCTGCCAGGATTAAGCAACAGAAATAGCAGCCAGTAAGCTACAGGTCTGCCTAGGTATTGGTGTGATGGCCAGGCACTATGCTCTGTCTCTACAGAGGCAGGAGAGACACTCTGGGTGAGTTGTTGGCCTTAAAGGAACCTCCATCACTACACACAGTTACTTCCATACAGTTCTGTGAAGCTTGGGTAACAACGACAAAATTCAACTAGAGCCTTCAGCTTCGACAATTTAGTTATGCGACCGAAAAAGCTCTTTAAGTTTACAAATCCGGATTAAAAAAAAAAATCACCATAAATTAAAACACAGCATTCTCTGATGGCCTGCTTTCCATTCCAGTGCTTTTCCCAAACCCATCTATCTTGAAATACACTCTGAGAAAGAGTGAGCCATCCTGGAAGACAACTTAAAATCAAAGAATAGCTTGATAGTTACTTGAAATCTAAGTGCATCAAAAGGGAAAGAAACAGTCGAAGAGCAGCATTTTGACATGGTTAGCATGGTGCACACCATGATCCTCTGGTAAGAAAAGCATCATATATTATAGTGAAAAAAGAGACCAAAGACATTAAATGCAAATTAACAATAAGGTAATGGCTTCACAGAAATATACCATATTCTTCTGCTTTCCACAGCATCATTTTTGAGATCAGTTTTCTCTCAGATCAGGCAGAAAGTAAGAGAACTTGCTTCAGTTTCCAGCAATTAGCTTAGAATTACAGCAAATGCAGTAGCCAAGAAACAAGTGATCAAGCCACAGCAGAGGGTTTTGTCCTTTGGAGCAATTCTTCCTGATAGGTATCACTTCACTGAGATAAACAGGAAACAACAAACACCTTTTTTGTATTAGTAGTTTGTCACAGCACTATCAAAACTAGCTGGCTGCAACAAGTCTTTTACCATAACATACCAGATTAACTTCAATAAGTAGTTCCCGTGCCTTGCCCTGGCACGGCCATCAGTCCCCCACAAGTTTTCAACAGTTCACCTACTGTCTGTGCTGTTTCTTCACCTTTTCAGGCCAGTCCACCCTCCTTCTTGTCTCTGCTGCATCCGGAGCCTTCCTTCTCCTGACACACGTCCCAGCCAGCCTCTCCTCATCCAGGCCCCTTGCTTCTCCTGGGGCCTCTCCTACACCTGGGGTGCTCCCTCTCCTCTCTCTGCTTCTTCCAAGTCTCTCTTCATCCAGAGCTCCTATTCCACACCCCTTAGAGCTATTTAACTACTTATCAGGAACCAGCCACAGCTGCACCTAACCCACCTCAGCGAACCCACCGCCCCTGAAGCCAGCCCACAGCTGTATATTATCAATGTTAATTAACCTGCCTTCATTCCTCTATAATTCCTCTACAGTAGTTACCTTCTTTCTCTCTCTCAGTCCCTTTACAAGTGGCCACTGACAGGTTATCAGTTTCCTTCATCAGTAGGTGAGAGACAAGAAGATCTTGGTAGTTTAGTAGCAAGGTTAACGTACAGGCAAGCACCTTGAGAAAACACAGAAAAGTAAGAGTACATAAAACCAACATCTGGTAGCTTGTAGTATACCACACTGTGTTTGGAATAAAGCCTAAAACTAACCCTAGATACAATAAAATTTCATATCAAAAGCAATTTCACTTGTAAATAATCCATGTTACATTATAAACCACCACATCCTTGTCTTCATAGTTAACATTTGTGATTAGAACTACTGGGATTTCAAAAAGGAAGGTGCTGATAGCAAATTAGGAAATATCTCTGCTTAAACATATAAGATAGGTCCATCTAATTTTCAAAATCAGATGAGCAATATTGCACACTGGTTCTCTGAGTTCATGGTGAGGATTAAACAACATGGAAATAGTGTGCAAGATACAGTCTGTTTTTACAGTACACTATGGTTTTATCTTTTCTTTCCTCTAGAGAAACCATTATAACAATCAGTATCTCAGAAAGTTAGCTTTTCTCCAGTTTATTCATTTTCTTGCCAAGTATCATTTTCTGTGCTTTCCCAAAGTGCAAAAAACTTATCTGCAGAGGTACATGTCAGTGGAAAGATGCACAGTTCATCACAGAGTTGTGTATATCCTGGATACAGAGGTCTTAGAAGATGTGGAAGATGAATCATACATAAAAGCAGAAAAGTCCCTACTCCTTATGTAAAGCAGACTTCTCCTTCGCCAAATCTGTCTGCCTTTCCAAAATTATGTTTGTCCATTCGCCTTCTCTATGTTGTGCAAGGTCTAATTAGATCATTCCCTCCAGCACCAGGACAATCGCAGCACTCTTTATAAAAAAGATGTATAAACAACCCTACATTTTGCATGCTGTAGTGTATAAATCTACCCAGTAACATCCCAGAAACACACATTTTGTTTAATGTTGCAAGTCAGTGTGACTTTCTAATGTTTACACTTAGATTTACTGAACTGTTGTTTGTATTTATCTATAGACCTGTATTTTCTGACTCTTTTTACCAGCCAGCTTGTCATTGCAACATGAAACCAAGCTAAAAAGAAAAATGCTTCATTCCTCTTAATCTCTCTTTTTCCAGCTTTCATCCAAATAGAACTTTGCTCGGCTTCAATCTTTTGGGGACTGGCTGAGCTACAGATAAGCAGATCCCCACCAGGGAACACTACTGGAATTAAAAGGCTCCGGGTCCTTTGACACATTCCCCTTTAGCAGAACAAACTAAGCCTGTTAACTTTGTATATGTTGTTCATAGAACATCTGCTAATCCCACCTACTGTTACCATTAAAACAGATGGTTTTGTATTTTAAACTTTGAAAAAAATATTGTGCTTTAGAACCTAACTGACCTTCTCAAATGAAAAAAAGTCAGCCAAAACTGATGGCTTGTTGAGAACTAGGAAATCTGATGATTCAATTTACAGGGCACCTCACTAGTGATTCCTATATGAAGTTTAAGTGAGTGAACTTATCTACCAAGTACATTAGCAAAGAGGACAGCGTGAGTGATGAAGTCTTTTTGCAAATTCAGCAACAGAAACTAATCTAACAGGTCTACACCATCCAGTAATTGACACTGAAACTAGACACTCATTATCTTCCTAGCATAAATTTGCTGATTTATTCAAGTGCAAATATTACATGTTTACAAAATCAGAAGGTATGCTGCACTTGAGTTTTGCCATGAAAAATTGCAAAAAAAGGACAAGATGTGTGGAGCACTTTTAAATCTTAATTGTATACCTTTATAACTCATATCTTTGGCTAAGTGAAGCTGTTGAAATTAATATCCTGCCTATGTATTATAAAGAAATAAAGACTACTATAACATTTCTCAGAAGAGTACTTTTAGTCATACATTTAATTATTATGGAATTCTCAAAACACATTTTTTGCTATCCAGTACAATAGTGTAAGACTGATAATAACTGGTTAAATTTTTAATTATTTAAAAATAAAAACAAAAAAAAGAGTATTATCTGTTCACGACCAAATAATTATGCAGTGGTTTTGGCATTAATACCTTCCCTTTCCCAACTGAGATACATGAAAATATGCATATCCATAGTTTTTCACCTTTCAATTCTGCCATTGCTGTTGTATCTCGAGGAGCCTTCTCCCTGTCCTTTTTTTTTTTTAAATTCCTTAGCCTTCATGCACACAGTAGAACACAGTTTCTTCATTGTTTAAGCCCAGAAATGTAACGTTTGGACTTTTTATTCTTAGGATTCATATCCATTACCAAAAAAGATTATATGGGTTATATGTCTCAGGCCTCAAAAGATATATATACTTACTGTAATTATTAACTAATTACCATTCAGGCACTAGACCTAGATTTGAGGGAAGGTGTTACCACTTGTTACTTGGTTATCATCATTCCCAAGAGGTCCACGGATTGGTTTGCAGTAGTTGAATGACTCAGTTTTTTTAAACCAACATACACCATTCAAATTGAGGACAATACTTGAAGGAATTGGAGTCCAATCAATGCTTCAGGTGTATGGTGTCATTTTCTTTGAGCTATGGATAAGTCCAACACTAGAACTGATTTTGTATTTTCTTTAGTGTGGCTCAATCATGGATAGAAAATGAACCAGGCTACTTCCTCAGGTTTTTTATCCCTGTTTTCTTTAACTCTCAGTCATACTGACATGAAACACTTCAATATGCCTGCAAATTTTCTAACATCTTTTAATATTAAAACCACAGCTATAGCTAGATCTTCATAGATTCCATTAACTAGTCTAACCATACATTCAACTCCAAAAAATTTGAATTTGGTGCTGTGATTCAGTTGCCTTTTTTCCAGAAGACTTTACTGTTGTAAAGTGGACACAAAAATAGTAATTGTGAAAACTGTGAGGCAGGGATCATGATGGAAAGTAATCTGAGGTATTTAAAAATTCCTGTAATTCCTCCACATTTCTAGAATAAAACAAAGGGAAAAGTCTTTAGCAGCAGAGCGCTTGTTTTTGGGGTTTTTTTTCTTTCTTTTTTCTGCTATGATTCAAGAAGCAAAGCCTCACAGGCTTGGACAAGCAGGTTGACATCCCAGCAGGCAACACATGCTGCAGCAGACCTTTTGCCTTTTATCAAGGATATGACGCCTTCAAAAGTTCAATAACTTGCTGGGGATTAGACAGAACCCAGACACTGCTGAAACAACTACAGTAACAGGCACTGCAGGATTGGAGAATTTCTGAAGCCACAGAGCTTGTGTTTCTCTGGGCTCTGATTTAGCCTACAGCTAACCCTGGCTGTCATAGCTGAGCAGCAAAATGACAAGACCATCATTAACTACAGTCTTTTTTCTGCGTGTCTTGCAAAAAATAAGAAAATTTCAGTATCTAACAAATGCTGTACAGTAAAGTTGGTATCGTACAGACTTAGTCATAAAGAAATTTCCTATTTCAGGCCAACTCTCATAAAGAGCAGAGTTACATAGCCACTGAAGAAACAACATAAAAAGCATTAGGAAGAGTGCCACAGAGAGAGGACATAACAGCAGCAGGCTAGCTACTACAATTAAGAGGGACTACGGTATTCTCTCCTTTAAGGCATAGCAAAATACAATAAAAACTTGTACACCTGAAAGCTAATGTATTTCTTGTTCATAATTTGAAGCATTTAAAAATGGTAAATCAATCCAAACCTTTTCCCAGGAGCGTTCTTTTTGCTGGTTATACCTAATACCGAAGTGTTCACAGCTACATTTTATTCCTATCAGAATTAATAATTCCAGACAAACACAGGACCAACTATTTTCATATTACTACTGTGGATAGTGAAAAGACCTCTCTCCCTCTCTTCCCCTCAACTTTTCACCAGTACTGCATCTATGGTTTATATGCAAATATCTCACAAACTTTGCAGCTTTCAGCTCTTAAGTCCATTAATTAGCAGGTTAATAAAGGCTTCACTTTAGACATGTCCGCTATATTACTAAGAAGGAAGCTTAAAATACATTCTTTATCTTGAAGCCAGAAGTGAAGCATGCCAAACAATACTAAATTAAACATGGTAAAATTTTGGACAAGGACAAGCTGCTTAGCTCTACACCATAGTGAAACCTGGAGGAAGATATTTTTTCTTCTCATTAATGAAATTTTCATCTTTAGTCCAAATTTATTACTTCCTTTTCCAAACGTCATACTGTACAATCACTTAATCTAGTTCACATTGCAGCAAATCCACGAGACTCACTTCCAACCCCCAGAAGACCATTCTCCTTTGTCTTCTCCACTTTTTCTGTTGGGCATGTCTGTGTATGCATACATCACAAAGGAAACAGATTTGATGTAACAGAAGGAAATCGTTCAGCTTCTTATTTCCTGATAAAATATTTCTTACATACAGCTGAATACATGCTTACATTAATCTTAAATAAATGTTTTACACCAAAATCATACTAGCACTGCAGTAAACATTAACTAGAAAATAAATATTTTTTTCATTTTTATAACAAAACAGATTTTTCTCATTATGCAATTTAAGATACATTAAGCAACTGCCGAGGACAGAGTCCTTAGGCCTCCAATGATTCTTAATTCTGAATTCCCTACTCAGTATTGCTGCGCAGTTCTGACTTCCTAAAAGGGCTTCTAGCTAATGGCTGCGAATAAAGGCCACCTTGTTGCAATATACTGTAGTCATCTGTTTCCCCTGTCAAGTTAAGGATGCCTCCTGAATAGTAAGTTGTACCTTCTCAAAGACATTGACATCCAAACATCAAAGACATTGACAAACCAAAAGAGGTAACCGAGTCTTAGGGATCCATGGAAATGTAATTATATGCCAAATACATCTAGTTTTGTTAGTACATTAAAACTATAGGTGCCAAAGGATACCACATTAATTAATAAATGAGGAACAAATAACCTCATATGGAAAATTAAAATAAGATGTGCCTACTGCATAAAGACTGACATTTCTAATCCACATGTATGTACATGCACGGGTTTTGTGTAGCATTTTTCAAAGTGTGACAGTTTTCAATAAACTGGACCCACTTCACATTAATTAAAGCTGTATGATCTAGAAAAATGGTAAGGTCCTCACTTGAGCAACAGATTTTTAGCTTAAAATGCCATTCTAATTTTTTTCTTAGTGTGGTAAGATTTTTTAAATCATTTAAGGAGACCTTTTTTTAATTTAATAACTGCCATGTTGTAATTCTTGCACTTCAACAGCAACACTGCTTTTCAGCAGGTTGCACTTATGTCAAAGAAAACAAAACTGGTGTTAAATCAACATTGTTATAAAGAAGAAAAATTAAACAAAGATTGTTGTTGAAAATATGAGAGGACTAAAACTGTGCATTAGTTTAAAAATAAAATGCCTAAAACAGAATAATAAAAAGCTTCTTGCCTTTCATCCAGGAAGTTTTGATATGTTTTGGCACTGCTTCTGAATATATCATGTAAGTTTAAGATGAACAGTACTAGTAAGAGATGATATATTCACTAATGTTGCAGATTAGAAAAAAGTCTGAATTCTTGCTGTACTCCAAACATTACTTTGACTTTCATTCTTCAAATATTAAATTCAGAAGTGTTGAGAACAACACTTCTTAGATTTTTCTACTGGTTTCAGCTGGGATTGAGTTAATTTGCTTCCCAATAGCTGGTACAGTGCTGTATTTTGGATTTAGGATGATAATAATGTTGATAACACTGATGTTACAGTTGTTGCTGAGGTGCTTACACAGACTCAAGCACTTTTCTGCCCCTTACCCCACCCCAGCAGCGAGCAGGCTGGGGGAACACAAGGAGCTGGGAGGGGGCACAGCCAAGACAGCTGACCCCAGGTGACCAAAGGGACATTCCATACCGTGTGACCTCATGATGAACAATAAAACAGGGGAGTTGGCCAGGTGATGGCAGCCCACTCCTCAGGGACTTGCTGGGCATTGCTCAGTAAATGGTGAGCAATTGCATTGCGCATCACTTGTTTTGTATATTCTCTTCTCATTATTATTATTTTCCCTTCCTTTTTGGTGCTATGAATCTGTCTTTATCTCAACCCATGCATTTTCTTTTTTTTCTGATTCTGTCCCCCATCACACTGCAGGGGGTGGGGAGAGTGAGCAAACAGCTGTGTGGTGTTTAGCTGCCTGCCAGGTTAAACCACAACGAAGACTTCTCTGAAACAACATCTTTTCTCCTCTTATGTATGTTTTCACATCTTTTATCTGATTTGCTATTCCTTATGAAACAGCTCAAACAAGGTTTTCTTAAGAAGTGTTGCACAGCCTTATTGATCGTAGTATTGACAAAAGTTTCCTGTGGATCTAAAGTTTCCTTGAAAATCTTTTATTCCATTACTTGGAAGGTTTAGTCAGGAGAGAGGACACTCTCTTAGTAGGTAGAACCTAACAAGTCATCAGGCTGACCCCTCTGAAAAGTTCTCACTCTCCTATAGGTTTCCTTCAGCATCTAAAGAGTACCTACCTTTAATCAATCACTTAACATGATGTTACAAATTATATCAAATAAATATCTTAATATATTGTACCTTCCTGACCAGAGGTCAACAAGGACCTAAACTTGTGGTGCAGTTACTGCAGTTCTTACTGTAGTTTGTGTATCTTCTTCATTTTGTTGTTTTTTTTTTTTTTTTTAATTCAGGCATAATTCTGTCTATATAGATTTCTTCCTTTGGAACAGAGGCACTTATTTCTGAATGAATTTATGTTAAAGCATAATTACAAAGGAAAAATAATAAGAAAAACTTATTCAGTGCTTCTCCTACTCATTAAATATCAAAGATATTTTGTTTAACATATAAAAATGAAACGATTCAACATGTTATTATTCATTTTTATATTTCAGGATTGATTTGGGATACAGCAGGCAGTTTTTATCTTCTGGTTATTCCCTACTGGACATTTTAGAGGAATATTTTATTCATCTGAAAGCTTTGATAATATTTCTCCTTTGTAATTGAATGAGAACAAATCCACATGAGCGATCATACATTTAAAATTTACTTGCAGAAGTATTCACAGCAGAAGTTAACTTTGAAATCTGTTTCCTAACCCTAACTCAGGAAACATTTTAAGTACTAGGACCAGAAACTGTATTTCATTTCTCAAGATGCTTGTACCAATAGAAACTCCTTATTGCTCAACTCACTACTCGCTGCAGACATTTCATGCACAAATTTAATTTTGAAGGCAAATGACTGTGGAGCATTTTTCAGCATTTAGATGTCAGGTGCATCATAATGCGCCATCTGAAAAGAATTCTTGTGGATTAATGCTTTTCCAAGAAAAAGGAAGGTTGGTCTATCTGGAAGAATTAAAAACCTTCATTCTAGAATAAAGCTGGGAAGTCATTGAAATTCTTCCCATGTTTTTAATATATTTATTATCTGTCAGTTTGGGGCTGCTGCCAGGGGTCACAAAGCATGCCAGTTAAGGTCTGCCAGAGCTCCTCAGGCTATGTGCATCAAGTTTTATGATGAAGAGAATGTCCAAAAGCCAATTTACATACAAGAACCCTATGATTTCCATGTCTTACATTTGTACCACTGTTTTTTATTTAGGATCAAAGTGTTCACACTGCACATAGGTAGAGTTCAGAATACACTATATTTTGATGGACCACACACACCACATCACAATCTGAAATTCTGCATCTCTACCTTCCTCACTCCATCTGGCCCAAACAAATCCTTGGGAGCTTGGGTCTGGATTCATTTAACCTCCAGCCCAGGCTCCTGGGAATGCTCTGGAGTCTGTCCTAAGCTGGGGTTCTTGACCTGGGTACATGAATGTCAATGAATGATCTAGCACCAGATGTTAGCACAAACCCACTGTCACTTCAGTAATGACTGTCGCATATTTATCACAGGCTGAAGTCTGGATCAGGTATGTTTGTAGTGTACAGGTTGGTACAAAGCAGAAAGCTTAGCAGAGAAGGTATTTTACACTGAAAGATGTACTCTCAGCCACTGCAGGGAAACAGAAAAAATGCACTGTCTCTATTGAGCAAAGCTGCAAGGGTTCCATGGTTGGTCAGGGAGGTATCCACGGTGACTTGTGCCACTAAGAGCTGACCAGCCGAGTGCATGGCAGCAGCATGTGATGGGGAAAGGATGGAGCTTTGGGCAGCTGTCAGGACAACAGACTGAGCAGACCGGCAGAGTCCAGACAGCAGCCCAGGGGTTCGGTTTGAAGATGGTTTAGGTGACACATTTTGAGCTCTGTGATCAGCATCTACAGATGAAACATTCACTGGGACATTTGAAGCCGGCTGTAGTAATAGGATTTCTGTGGAGTCATTAATCATCATTATCGCAGAGCCCTGCAGTGGTGCTGCGGACCCAACCAAGGCTGCGATAGTGCCCTGAGGAGAAACAGCGCTTATCTCCACAATTTTAGAGCCAGAGTAGATAATTCTGATTATGGATATGGGAAACTGGCACAGAATGCAAAAACGGATTAATAACTTCCAAAGGCTGCAGACATTTACAGAGAGTTTGTCAGGAAAGGTACAGACTAGCAAAAGGCAAAAGCGATGACAGCATCAAGATGGGGGCAGAAAAGACTAGTGGGGAAGGAGGGGGGCACAACACAGTACCTAGAAATCTATGGAAACTGCAAATCTGAGTGTCCCTGCAAGGATTTGTTTCCCAAAAAAGATAGTGTGACAGGGAAAAGCTTTCTCCTCTTTCATTGCAGAACATTTAAAAATGTTCTGCAAGAAGAAACTATCAAGCTCTTAGATAAAATTTAATATTTCTATCTGTTGACATGAATTCTATTACTTCCCTAATGATACTTTTTACTTTTACGTCTTATGGCTACAGAAGTAAACCATTCCATGTATTTTTACACCTTAACAATGCAATGATATTTTACCTGAATCTATTACAAGCATATAATGCTACTGAAGAGAAAAGGATATAATTTTCTCATGATTGCCTATTATATTTATGCAGATATTTATCTGACAGATCTGGTAAGGACTAATTATTTGAGGGGAGGCTGTCTGATTAAAAGGATCAAAATAATCAACCACAGACATAAGAATGGAGCAAAGCAAGAAGTTATGAACTACTTAATGATTTTGTCTCCAAATTTTCAGTAAAAGCTAAGTAATTCTTCAGTTTGGTTGTGTAAGAAAGTGTTGAGCTAGATACTGCAAACTGACATCAAACTGCCACTCACCAACTTACAGAAGTGTTGAGTCAGACCCTGGTTTGGCACAGACAGATTAGATAAACAAGAAAATAAGCTTTGCATCATTACTATGCTTGATTAGCTATTGTTTGCACTCCTTAAGTTCTCCCTCTTTGTCCCTCACCCTGATGTTAGATTCATTAAGCCTGAAGTACAGGTAATGAAGAACAGAGCTTTCCAGAAAACAGTAAGAAATTGTTTATGCATTTATCCTAAACCGTGCTGTTCTGAGCAAAGAAAAATAGAATAAATCAAAAGCAATGTCTAATATGGATCTGTAGATCCTGTGTGATATTTTCAGAAATAACAGATGCAACTGGGAATATACCTTAAGCAAGCTTCTAGGAGTATATCAGTGTGCAGTTAGAGTAATTATAATTTTTGCACTCAAGTACGCAGCTAAGCTGTACGCAGTAAGAGCTCCAAACGAAAATGGAGTCCCCTAATCCTCAGTTATATTCTCCCAAAAAGGGAAACCTTGCCTCTCACCCTTCAGCCCACCTCTAGCATTACTGCAATCCTGGGGTTTGAATTATTTGCCAATTCCAGTTTATTAGTGCAGAGGGAAACATGTGAATAAGGTATGGGATTTATCACATCAACTTTTCATTTAGCATTAAAAAAACCCTGCAAACAGATAAAACTCTCCCAATCTTCTGTAGTAGTTAGGCTTTCAGACTAGGGATCCCCAGAGGTCACTTCCAGCCAACAGCTGTAGGATTGTATAAAAACAGCATCATCCTGGGAGACTGTGAATGGATGCAACACAGTTGGATAATGGCAAGGATGGAGGCAGGAACTCATGGCTGAAGCCTTTTAGTCACTTCATACATCCAATCAAATATACCATCAAGCTGTACTCTTATAGCACTCACTTATCTCAATATTGCTCTACAAATTGCCAAGTAAGCACACTGAAATACTCCTCTGGGCACAGAAAATGTTAGGGAAGGGGGTCCAGGAGGGAGGGGAAGCAGGAGGGAGGAAGGAAAAAGCAGAGAAATGCCAAGCCTGCATAATACTGTAAACCTAGTCTGTGCTACTCCCACGTACTTGCCAAACTTGTACCCTGACAAAAATACTCAGCTGCATGAGAGCAATATTTGGTATTACATTACAAGCCTCCTAGTTATAATTCAATGTAAAATAGTAATTAAAAGGCAACAATCATAGAATCATAGAGATTTGTCTATATTGCATATATTTAGCATATTTTATATAAATACGTTATATATATAATAATCACAAGTACCAGCTATCACAAACTAAATACTGAAATATCATAGACCAGGATTTTAAAAGTGAGCAAACAGCTCTACGCACAGGTTTCAACAGGAAAGTTTAAGATAAAGTCCAGAATATGTAGTATACAGTAGCTGGCTTAGCAGTAATATTTAAGCTGCCAAATGCAATATCTTGCAAGGAAGAAATCTATCAGACAGCAATACTTTCAGAGATTAAAAAAGCAAGCACACAAAAACTAAGTAACTGAGGATATTACAGAGATTCTAGAAACCTAAAGGGAATGAGTAAATCTTAAAATATTGTATACTAAGAAATTTTCCCTGTCATGAAATTATTTTATAATAATTTCTGCAAGGTCCTTGTACCTCATATTTTATACATCTTCTAGTGTCAGGAATTCTGTATTGAATCACAGGGCTTGCTTCTCAGGTCAGCTCTTATCTGATAAGCATGAAATATAGACAATGAAAAAAAAATCAAACATTATCGCTAAAAGCTAAGACAGAATAAAATTTCCTCAATGTGTTGACATACTGTTGAAGTAGACTGTAATGTAATGGCAGAATTAGAAAATCAGTTAGAAATTTTAGCTATAACACTGTTTGCTATGAAGATACATCCTAGATCCTTACAGAAATGTTCATAAAAAAGCGAATTTTTTAATGGCAGAGAAAATCAGGACATCCCTTTGAGTCTTTAAACTACTGTTTATATTCCTCCATCTTCAAACAAATTTACAGTGATTATTTCTAAAAATAATGAGTTTTTGCTTTTACTTAGTATTTCCACATGAAAGAAAAAGTTATTTGACTACTAATGACTAATCTGGGTACAGTGCCAAGACATTTTAGTAATAACCTGAAAAATAAATTTAAATTCAGTTACATGTCTAAGATAATAAATATTAGTCTAAGCTATCAACCGATAATCAATTCAAATTAATTCATAAATTTATACATATATGTTATAACTGAGGTGGTTTTTAAGACCAGTATTTAAACTGAGGTATTTTCTAATACTTCACTTGGAGAAGGAGCTGGAGTTTTTTAAAAAGTAGACCTGAGCGTAGAGGAACAATTTTTAAGGCCTTTGATCTCTAAATCAAGACACCTTCAAATTTGTAGCGTTATCCTGAGTGATAACCGGAATGACATGCATTCATTAAGAGAAGTACCACACATTTACAAAACAAAGCACTCCAACACAGCTAAGATATAATAAGACTCATTACCATACATAATTTCTTTACCACCAGAGAGTCAGGATAAAGCCAAGCTTGTGTCAGATGTACAGTAATTGTTTTTCTGATAGCAAAACAGAGAAAAGGAGGGAGAACTGCACTGCATATAGGTGAGGCAGGGAGAGAAGTAGGCTGAGGACCAGTCACGGAAACTAGGCAACGATTCCAGTCAGTATCTCCAGAGAGAGGCGGCCAAGTTCACCACATTTTTCCTAGAACAGATTCTTCTATATGAAAGACATTCCTCGTTTCCTCCCCAGCTGATGCAACAGCTACACCAAGCTCTCTGCTTGCTTCTCCCAAGTACCACCCAACTCCATCTCTTGTGGGATTTTCAAGAACCAGGACCTGGTCTCCACTTACAATAAATTCTTTCCATTAGTCCTCCAAAAAGAAAGCAGGGGAAAAAATCAGGTACTGACTCGGGAGAAAAAAGCTAATGAATGCATGGAACCTCTTCTTTGGACTACCTGACAGTAATAAATATTACTTCTGGATAGACAGATTAGTAAAAAGGGTTAGCAATTTCACAATGACTCATATTGGCAAAACTTTTCAACAAAGAACTAACAACTAAGGAAACAATGTTAAAATCAAGGCTTTTGATTTATGTATTTGTGAGTAGCAGTAACAATAATAATAATACATGAAAATAATAATATTTTGTAAGTGAAAGGTACTTGTGTGCAGGCAGACAATTTTTGAAGAGTGAGACATCCACAACTAAATCAAGCTTTATATCTGAGGACGTATCTTTCATCTAGTTAAGGCTGTCCATTTTGTTCAGGGTAGAGAAGTTAAATAAACTTTTTGTTTGTTTTCCTGAGCAATATCATTTCATGTCCAACAAGAAAAATAATGTCTCCTTCTCACACCTTCCATTAAGTATCAACAATGGCATTATTTACACAGCCTTACCTATGACAGTAATGTATAGTGCCTGTCAATATACAACATTTGTCATAAGAAACACCTGCCACTATGCACCATTTCAACACTTTAAAATCCTTTTGAAACATTTGACTAAAATTATTATTGAAAGACTGCTTGCTTTAAAAAAAAAAAAAAAATCTCAACAGTTAGTAAAAATGCGGGGGGGGGGGGGGGGGGGGGGGGGGGGGGGGGGGGGGCGGGGAATGAATAATCTATACTGCCAACAAATATCCTGCCATCTTTAACTCAGTGACATGTTTTAAATTACACAGTGCCTGGCAGAATAAGAAAGTTTCTATTTTATCCGTTTCTTCTGCAATAGAACAAAGTGTATGAAATGTCACCCCCAAAAGTATTCTTGTAGTACTTGAAAACATCCATCACAAAGTATAGGTGTGCAAAGTGGTAATTGTACAAAATCTCATAACAGTCTAATTCTTTGCAAACACAAACATGCCTCTTCCACAGAAGTTAGGATTTTACTAAATCACAAAACAACACGCCTCATGTTTAGATAATACTGCTGTAAAACCCAGCAATTACTGTCATCACGTCTGTACAGTTGCATATTCCAAGAATACCTCATAAAATAAGGGAGAAGTGATGGCAGAACAACAGTTTCCTTAGGAATTCCATTTATCCCTGTTGATAAATGTATCAGTGTTCACTCATTTTTTATAGAATTTTCAAGCTCATTCAACATATCTTAAAATAGATATAAGATAATTATCAAGTTGGGCCATCACTTACATTGTTTATTAATTCCTTCTGCACCAAAATCAATAAATTTACACATTTACAGTTACAGGATATACGTGGACCTATGGATATTTTGCTCAGTAATCTCTGTTCTGTGGAGTGAAAGAACCGGGCAGTAATGCACTTGCAACTTCTACAAGATGACGGCTTGAATACTGTTTCATCCACAGGAAAATCATTCCACTATGAATTCCCTTACATTATTTTAAGGATAATGTGAGAATGACTTGTGTTTTCTAAATAGGTGTTGACTAAGTAGGTATGATTAACATAAATTATTTCTGTCAATCTACAGCTAATGAGGAAATAAAAAGATCCATGAAGGTATTTTAATTCTTGCTTCTCATCATTCTTGTTAGCAAGAAACAAGGAAATACACAAAGGTAACAGTAACAACTGAGTATTTTAGTAAACCTAATAAGTTGTTTAAGTATTGCGATCTCGATTACTTTACTCAATAAGTGCTTGTCTACAAAACATGTATCTGTAATACTTTGCTTAGAAATCAAAGTTAAAACCGCAGCAATTAGGAGGCTTGTTCAGATTTCTCTTGAAGTGGAATGAAGATTAGTCCTTCAGCTGATTGAAATAATAGCAATCATTTGAAAAGGAAAAAAAAGGCATCAAACACCTAGATTTCTGTATGGTCTAAGATCTGAAAAGTCTGATAAAACAAATGTGTTTAAAAATTGTAATTAGTAAAAGAACCACTTATTTGCAAATCTAAAGAGAACAATATTGAACAGAGATGTGAACAGGGGAGAAAACAATAATTGACAAGAATCAGTGAATACAAAATTTGGTCTCTTCATAACAGAAATGACAACTAATGTTATACCTGAAAGTGGCATAAGGAAGAAACTTAACTGGAAAACAAAAAGATGACAGGTAATAAAAACTGTTAAATTTTCTTCAAAACTCTCTAACATGAACTCCAAAATAAGTCAAAGCAAGACTTTACATTTAACCTTAAAATAGCAAGAGACTAATACTAACAGAAGATCACATTCCCCCCAAAAAATAGTTTTGTGATATTGCTAAAGGTGAAACAACCTCAGATTGTTACAGAAAAGAGAGATGATGTTTAAAATAACATGCATTCATAAAGAAGCAAACACCTCTGAAGAGCCAGCTACGAGATTTCTATAGTGATTTGAAAAATGATTGAATGTTTGAGTCATCTTACAAGGAGGGAACACAGGAGGACCAGAAATGTTTAAGTGTATAGGAAGAATAAAACTATATTATTACTAGAAACAAGAAAAGACATTTGGAAGTAACATAGGACAAGAAACTGAAGCAGTAAGGGATCACCCAAAGATTATGACAAAAGTGGAGAGCAAATAGCAACTTCCAATGTTTGTTTTGATCTTTAGCAGAAAAATACCAGTTGATTTCCACTCACACAGTTGTGGTCTGAAATAATGCTTACATAGTAAAGGAACAGATACTGGTTGTTGTCATAAACTCAGTGGTTGTTACTGAATATGAAATCAACATAAGTAGAAGTTGCATAGTGATCACAGCCTATTCTTGACTGTTTCCAACCAGACAAATCAACACACTGGTTTTCATTAAGGAAAATTCTCAGGCTGGGAATGTAAAGAACATTGATGTGACTGAGACTGAAGCTAAGAAGTTTGCTGAGAATCTGAATTTCTGATTCCTGTGGCAACTGCGTTGCTTTCTTTGCTACCAAAATATACAGTTCTCTGGGAAATCACACCTCCAATACTGTGTTCAATTTTGGGGCCCTCACTTCAAGAGGGATGTAGAGGTGCTGGAGTGTGTCCAGGGAAGGGCAAGGAAGCTGGTGAAGGGTCTAGAGAAGAAGTCTTACGAGGAGCAGCTGAGGAAACTGAGCTTGTTTAGTCTGGAGGAGACTCAGGTGGAACCTTATTGCTCTCTACAACTGCCTCAAAGAAGGCTGAAGGCAGGTGTGAGTAGGTCTCTTCTCCCAGGTAACAAGCAACAAAACAAGAGGAAACAGCCTCAAGTTCCATCAGGGGAGGTTTCTATTGGATATTAGGGAAAAATTCTTCACTGAAAGGGTTCTCAAGCATTGGAACAGACTTCCCAGGGAGGTGGTGGCATCACCATCCCTGGAGGTATTTAAAAAAATGTGTAGATGCTCAGGGACACGGTTTAGTGATGGACTTGTTAGCCCTGGGTTCATGGTTGGACAATGATCTCAGAGGTCTTTTCCAACCCGAACGGTTCTATGATTCTGTGTAGTGGAGTAGAATGAAATCTTAGAACCCTATACTGGGACAAAGGAAAGAAGTTCGTTCAGCAGAGTGCAAGATACTGAACAAAGAGAAAATATGGCTGTGTAATGGCAGTTGAAAGGCAAAAAAACCCATACTGACCAACAGAAACATATTAGTAAGAAAGATACTACATACCTTAAAAGAAATCAGGCATCATTCCATGCTCTTTAAACTGAGGTCAGATACTAATACTGGTGTGCAATATCATTAATTTAGATTTTGTTTGTCAGAATCTTTAGAGTGATTTCCATCAAATACTATTGAAAAATCAAGTTCAAGACTGACATGGTTTTGCAAATACAGCCATTTATCTGTGAAATTAGATGACACTGACATTCTGAAATGAGTTGTATATCTACCGGTGCCACAGTCCAGCACTGGCTGGATTGCTAGAGACTCTGAAAAAGATCCAAAAAAACCCAACTTTAACCTGAGTCAATAGTAGAGATGTGGGGAAATGTGTGACACTCTGTTTGCTGGGTTTGTAGTCCTCCCAACACAGAAACACACAAATCAGAGCTTGCTAGGGCAACTAATCATCACCCCAAACTGCAGTAAGAGTTTCCACGCTGAGGACATATCCCCAGCTCACACTAGGACACACAAAGCAATTCCTGAATTCAGACTTACAATACATCTGGCACAGTCAAGCAAAGGTAGGGTTTTAGGGCTGTAAGGTTATTTGCAGTACTCTGTTATGCATTTACTGCTTAGGGTGATGGAGTTTCCACTGATTATACTAGGAGAATATTAAGATTCTATAGTAAACACTTCCTGAGCACCTAATTATCTCCTCTTATGATCTCAAGCACTGATGCTGTTGTTAGCAATAGGAAGTTGCAGAACAATGTGTATGATTTTACTCTGCATTAATGTTCCCACCTATATATACTGTCAGACTCCCATGTGAGTAGCCTCAAAACCTTAGAAAAATCAGGTCAACCCTCTCCTGCATCTAGAAAACTTCTGATCTAGAAGCCTGTCTTAAGCTGATAAATGTCAAGAAAAAAGGCTATTCTGTAGAATGGCCTTGAAAAGTATTTATGAGCCTTCTCATAAGATGTTACTATATTCCATTCCAGATCTACTTATAGCTCTTTAATGAGTTGCTCGTCCTTAATGGAAAAATCTTTTACATACCTCTTTGATCTTCAAGTAATTTCAGGTGAAATACATGAATGCCATTTCCTATAATTCCTGTTAGGAAATGAAGACTGCAATAATCTTAAACTTTAAACATCCATCTTCTAATAAGAATCTACCTAGTTAAAGGGTCTGTACAGAGTATATGAAAAAATTTCAGCTTCAAATACATTTTACTAATGTATCATGGCTCCTTAGAATGGAAAAAGTATTAGAAACTTCTACATTTAAGAGATTAATGTCCAGTTTGGTACTTGATTTTGAATAATTTAAACCTTAGTGCTTTATTGCTGTATTTTCAGTTGAAAAGGAAAACGTCTTGTAAATCTGCCAAGCTGCAAGATGGATTAACAATTTGTGTAAGTCCCTTTTTTTCTGCTTAGAACAGCGGCTTCCTTAGAAACATCTTTTCCTTCTCTCAGTGCATGCAAGCATCATTTTTATACTCTGCATACTTTGATAGGTAATTTTACTTTCCTTTTTTGCAGTACTGGATATGGCAGGGATTGTATATAATATTACGAGACACTAAAAGTGGCCAGTTTTGCCTGTATCAAGCAGTTCAGATGGTGATTTTTTCAAAAGCGAAGAGAAAACTTAAATATAGCAATGGTGGCTAATTCATTTTCATGTACGGACCAAACTTAAGAGAGGTACTTGAGTTAGAGAATGTGCACACCAACTTTTATTAGCCCCAACATACTCCACCTCCTCATAAATGGCCAGAAAATGTAGGTGAGATGGACAGCAACCTTTTCAGTCATGAGCCGGACTTCCCAAGCAGAGAGGCGCAGAGCACGCTCCCCCCACGGAGGGAAGGCAGTAGCTTGAGCTGGGAATCATCCTCCTTGGGAGGCCTTGAGTACCCTGTTCCAAGATCCTAGGTGGTGGGAAACAGGTACCTGGCATTTTATGTATCACTGGGTGCCCACTTCCCGCACAGAAGCATATAGGTATCTGATATGTCAGATCTGCAATTCCATGAGGATATTTCATGCATTGTGGGGACCTAAAATGGCACTAGATACCTATGGTAAATCAGCTTTGTCCAGTGTTAAGATTGAGGCTTTGAGACAGAAATCCTTTCACACAAAATATATGGTCCGTGTTTCCATATAGGAATTCAGTAAGGTCTAGAGTGAGAAGAATACACTTCACAGAGAAGAATTAGAGTAACAAGGTGCATAATACACTTCGCATCTCGTCTTCCGCTCAGTTTGCTGCTGGAAGACCATAAACAGAAGGAAAAGGCCATGCTAAATGGATTTCCTCTCCCCATTCCTACAGCACTGAGGGATGAACGGAGAATGAAGCAGCTGTAAAGCATGCCTAGAGAAATTAGCTACTCCAGGGTTATCACAGCTAAAAGACCCTGTGATCTAAAGTGCAGGTCTTAAATTGCAAATGACTCAGAACAGCCTAGAATTGCCAGAGGATTGATTTGTCCCAGCTGTTGGTGACTTTCTCAAGAGTCATGCTACCAACAGAGTGCTTACAGAAACAAATATCATTAAAAAAAAAAAAAAGAGTGCATATGCTGTGTGAAAGGTGTTGATAAGAAAAAGAAAAAATTGCCAATATTTCCTCTGTGGTAAATAATTTTATCTTGTCTGCACTAAAAATAAAGACTGCAGAAACTCAAATACAGTGACGCAACTGTTTTCTCCTAGAAAATATAGCATATTTATGAAAACAAGGAAAACCTCTAATGATTAGAAGACTCATTAAAGACACTATCTACATTTAAACTGAGGACAACTACAAGGCTTGTAGTTTCTTGAGTTTTTTTTTTTTTTTCTCCCTTTCTGGCTCAACAACAAAAGATGTTTTTCATTCATGTTATGCTGGTTTTAAGTTTAGAAATTAACAAGCTATGAGGATCTTTGTTCTTCACTCCCTCCTTCATGAAATAAGCTAGCTTTTAAAAAGGAAAGGTAAAGTTAGATCTCTTTCTTAGGACAGTGCACTTTTTTATTTCCTTGTTTCCATGTTGATGGAATCCGATTTATATTTTTTGGTTTTTTGTTTGTTTGTTTTTAAGAGTTGAGTGGTAGTGTATAGTTTTTTGTAATACAGCTGTAGGAATCACTGTTAGTATTTTATAAAACACTTACTAATAAGTAAGAATGAATACATTTTCTTATTCTCTCGTGTGAGAAGATGGCCATAGAGTATTTTCAGTGGTAGAGGACAACCATAATTTCAGCACTCCTCTTTAGCAAACACAAGAATTTAAACCCTAGTTTTTCATTCCTCCCCCCCCCCCCCCTTTTCTGCATTTATTTATACAAACCTAAAGGAAATACAAAACAAATTATGATCAAATTATGAGCAAATGGGAATGGTTGTGTTGAACATCCACCCTTGATTACTTTCAATACTTATGCACAAGGGCTGGATAAAGTAGATCTTCAAATTCAGTAGCATCAAAATTAGGCACATGCAGTAGAGTTTAACAAGACACTTTGTTTCTTCTTTAAAGAATCCCCGGAGCTACTGTAAGATATCATTTTTCAGCATATAGACATGTGGAAATTTCTGAAATATCACAGAGTTCACGACCACATGCCCATGAGGGCACTCTGACTCATTCCAGAAAGACTCCGTACATACCCATTGCTCTTTGTCGCTCTCACCCCAGACACAGGCTGTCATTTTACAGCCATAAAACACAATTCTCCCTTGCTCCCTTCTCCCCCTTTCCATTAGCACCAGGACTGTGAAGTTTTCTTCTGCCACAACACTGCATTATGCAATGTTTTTAGGCAGAAAGAAAAGGAGCTTGTAGCTAGGCAGCAATTAATTGTCCCATACTCCTTCAAGGAAACGTTGCTTTTAACCAACCAATTGATTAACCAAGTTATAGGCACTAGAGGACTGAGCCTGGCAGTTACAGAGATCATATCACTACCTTGATTACATTTCATTTTATTTGCTGCCAAAGGCAAATACTCTTAATTTTTATTTGTTACAAAGATAAAAAGTTACAGGTTTGCAAGTACTCAGAATGCCACTATGTAGGAACTGTAAGGTTTTTAGGCGTCTGAGGTTTTCTTCTTCTACAACAGACTTGACTATTTTTCAAATACAAATGTGTTTGACTACTCCTTGTCTATTTAGCAAATCAATACATACATTGAGTTCTGAAACTATCTTATTAGAAGATTACAAGTTGGTGGTAGAACACAGCATGAAGAAAGTGAAAAAACTAATACAATTCAAAGTCTCTGACAAATAGCTATTGAGTAGCTGCTAAAGGCCAAAGAGATAAGCATATGGTTAGATAAAGTAGATAACAAGTTAAAGCTATTAGGGCTCCTTGTCAGTCTGGCCTCTGATGTGGAGGAAAAGTCCTCTATTTACAGCCCATTTTCCTCTGCCTGCCCAAGATTAGCCAGCAGTGATAGCAAATCCTGATCATTTCTACTATTCCTCAGAGCAAAGGAGCCCACTCGAGGTGAGCTTCCATCAGCAGCTCTGCATTGGTTGACATCAGTCTCCAAACATTCACAAGTTTCTTCACCAGACCTCTCCTCTCCAGGTAAACATATTTAGACAGTCATTAAGGATATTTGACTGATCTCAGGTGCTGTCCTTCTATCTGCATTGATCATTGAAGAACAAAACTTGTTTCCAAGGCCAAGACAAAGAGCTGCACTAGAGAACTGCCCTGGCAAAGAGTTTCAAAATCAGCCTTTCTCAAAAAAGACATGTTACAGGAGGTGCAATTCTTCCAAGTCTGGACATCGAAAGGGAGAAACCTGGTGCCATTTTTGGCTCAAACGATTGCTGAACGTGTTTCTGTATTTCCATGTTGTTTACAAAACGTGGTTCTACATCACAGACACCTGACAGCTTGAGTGCCTTTTTTTATTAACAGTTGAGCCTCAGTTCAAATATAGGTCCTATAAACTCAACAAATCATACAGCAAACTACTGAGCTCGTTATCAGGCTGTAAAATGTTTCTGATCTTGTCTGAAGCTTCTTAATATAATTACATACTTCAAGTCTGGACCCTGCAGTATTCTCTGCTAGGATTACACTATAATTTTGTGCATTACGTTAATAAATGCTTTGATTAATACAGGATAATTTCAGCATTTCTTAAAAAATATTTTTTTTATATACAGATAAGCTATTTAATGAATTCTTTTTATTACAGAATTTATTTTCTTATCAGAATTCCTGTGCACATTCTGCCTTGAGAAATGATGATTGCCCTTTAGCATTTGAGTGATTTCCCTCTTTTCCTGTTTCCCATACCTATATTGCCTGTTTATATGCAGTATATCAGATACAAATATTAAGCCACCATTTACTTTCAAATCTCTACTGTGATTCATCCTCTAGCAAGCAAGATCACTGCCTTCATATTTAGCCCATCCTTTTTAGTGTAGTTCACTTGTACCACAGTCCTTGATGCCACCCATACCAGAAAACTCTTGCAAAAGCATTGTAAAACTGAGTAGAATTGCTTCCTCTCATTATTAAATAAGAGGGACTCTACTTAGGATGAATACAAATGCAACCAGGAGTACTTTTCATTTTTTCCAGTCTAAAGACAACACATCGCATCTCCTTCTTCAACGGCTGAAAAGGAAGGGCTTTCACAGCACCAGATATTTTATTGCACCTTCCTTGCTTTCCTTTTCAGCTCTGTCAACACAGCTACACCAGTTTACTCCGCCTCTAATTTTACTTAGTGTCAAGAATAGCGGTGCTCAGAAGCTGTGAATATTCTTAACATTTCTCCAAAGGTGCTCCTGTAACGTAGCAGCACACAGATGTTAGCTTCCATGTGTTACTGGGAGTGGGGGGCAACAAAGCCAGGGGAGCACAAAAAGAACTCTTTTGATGTTAAGATTTACTTTTTTACCCACATCAGAACATTGATATTGGTAACAGAGTGCAGAGACTTTTGACCTTAAGAGAAAGACCACTGAATATTTGGCTAACATGGCTGATGTGCAGATCCATAACTAGATCTGACAAGAACAGAGAAAAATGCTGCTGGGTCAGAGTTCTCAGTCTTCCAAAGTGCTGGCCAATATTAAGTGTACCTCATGCATGAAAGTGTATTATTCCATCTAAGAAGCCATGAATCACAAAGGATGATTTATCATTTATTTTTAGGAAGCTGACACAGAAATATGATGTTCTGTATACTTCATTACTATAAACGTAGTGTCTATGCTCACACTAAGGGATTCAATTACACTCATATGTTGCTTCCCTTACAGCAAAAGTTCCATCAATAATTCCGCAAGTGGTTTGTTCTTAGTGTTCATACTATCAGAATTATGTTGTTTTTTTCTCCTATAAATATGCTAATGTTAATTATGCTTACTACCTGATAATTTCAGGAGGCACCAAGGCTGAGACAAATATTTTTGATTTTTTCCACCAGATAAGGGAAACAAACAACCATAAAAAGTAATCAAGATCAGCTAAGCAACAGTCTAGGTTAAAACTGTCTTGCTTAGGTATATTAATTCAGATCCAAGTATATCGAACTATGAAATTTCTGGATGTCACTATACACACTTTAGAGCCATTCAAATAATAAATTTAAGCAGTTGTTAACAGTTACATGCTGATTCACAGCCACTTGCAGATCTTTTTTTTATTTGTATCTGTCCAGCAACATCTGCCTTTGAATAACTTGGGTTACAGAACTCTGTTTTGGAGAAGCTGCATGCAGCTATAAATTCAATCATATGTGGAATTGGATGTTTACATGGCAGCTTCTCCCAGTTTAGGTTGCCTTGTATGATATGTTCCCCAACAGCACAGAAAGACGATGACTTCAAGTGATACTGAAATAAACTGAATATGCTACTGAGCCAACAAACTGTCCTGAAATGAATACAACAGTATGCTTGCAGTTCTATTTCCTAGGCAGAAAAATATCTGTAGCTTTCCAGGCATAGTGGGGCAAAAGCTACTGCCTCACTTAAGTTCCTTACAGTGCCAGCATTTCATAGAAGCTTGACATAATATGCAGAAACACTCCAAAGTCACATTCTGAGCCATGAAACCACTGTCTCATATGTATGGAAAGAATCTGAAGAATGTTAGTGAAACATTTTCCTGGAGAACTTCACAATACTACTATTTTGTTTTATAGGCTAGGGGAAATGAGGCTTTGAGTAATCAACTCAAAGGTCACACAGCGACTCAGCGTCCAATTACAAGTAAAATGGAGTGATTTGTCTTACCTTCTGACTTCAGATCAAAATATGCTACTTCAAGGAAAAAAAAAAAAGCGCTTCATGAGTCCCACCAGCTGTTTACCTCTTTGCAGAATCTAAGCATGTTTATTCCATATTTATCTCAATTAGCAACTATTTAAACACTGTCAAGAAGATATTGACCTTAGTGGAAGAAAACCTGTTTTATAAAGAGTGACATCATTTTATAATCACCTTTGTACACTGCAGTATCTATTCTTGGTCTTATTTATCTTCAATATAATAAATCCTTTGGGATTTTGTAGGCGAAAGACACAGAGACAAGAAATTATTGACCCTTGTGAACTTCTACATTCTAATAAAACAGTTTCATGTTGTGCCTTCACAATGGCCAGTATCACACAACTAACTCAGTGTGTGCTTTGACTTGAATAGAAACGTTCTTAGATATTGAGTTCCTCAAGTACAAATTGTACAAGTCTCTTTGGATTGTTAAAAACAAGGTCACAGAAAGAGGAATATTGTTGTAAGAGCTTTCAGACCAGGGCACAACAGGAAAACAGGTTCAAAAGTCTACGTAGGTTCAGCAGAAGCAGTATTTGGTCCCTTACGATCAGCAAGCGATTTTCTTGTGCATTTAGCTAAGTCATCCCTTAGAAATGGACATAGCCTGTCCTAATGCAGCTACCTCAGCACAGGGGCAATGTGACTGTCTCACCATTGGCACAGCTCATGGACAGTTGCAGATAATGCAGAAGGTCAATATGCTCAAGTTCAGATTCATTGCAACGTAAAGCACATGGCAACAGCAGTGATATTTCCATTGTTGCTTTTGTAGGCCAGGCTTACCAGCTGGTGGCCAGACATACAAATGAATAGACTTCTCTGCGCTGCTGTTGATGACAAAAGTTAATTTCAAGACTAACACTCAATTTTAAGATGAACCACAAGGCGGTTACAGCCGCTACATGTAGTTGGACAGAAGTGTTACTTGATGACAGTGAGAAGTTGTCTCTTCTCATTGTGACATATTTTGCATACTTATTGTTATACCATGCTACATAATTGTGGAGCAGAGTTTGGGGATTTTTTAATGGTAAAGTTATACTGTTGGTATTTTGCTTAGAAGTCAACAGGTTTTCATATTCATTTGCCAATGATTTGATGATTTCAGCATCTCCCAGCTGGGTCATATGACAAAAAGTCTTGATTTCCAGAAATCTGGCAACTGATTTTTGCTTTTAAATACTTCATCGATGTAGCAGTAACAAACAAGGTACCAAACAAGGACTGTCAAGAGAACATTCATCTCCAAAAGAAAATGCATTAGTTAAACTAAAATTTGTGCTTTGCAAAAAAGCTTGTGAAATGGTAGTTGCATGAACTTTTCAGTTAATGTTATTTTCCACGTTACATCATGTACCTGTGTGTGCTTCAGTACTTGTTTGCAGTACATGAACAGTGTTCTCATGAGCTTCCTATGGTCAGGCAGGCAGGGTAATATGAACGTGGTGATTCAGCACTGTGACCTCCAGCTGTTAAGTGACTTTCCATATGTTTTTGGAGAAGATCATAGTAAGTTCAGAAAGCACAGAAACAGTATTTTTAAGTAATATATGATTTGTAAAATTACACTTAGAAAACAATTGATACAGAAAGCATTTTTTCCCCCCACAGTGATAGATGGTGGTCAAAAAATGACAGAATATAAATTCATTTAATTTAAAACAATTTTTTCATACTTCCTTTTGCACTGAAGAGAACCAGGTTCACAATTATTAACATGTGATCATAAGGCTCAAATAGATCTTCAAACAAACAAAAAGTTTTGCTGAACATACCTATTGAGTCATCTTGATTACCTCACCTAAAACAACTTTCTATAGCATTAAAAATCTTAAATTTTCAGAAGCCTACAACTGGAAAAAAGATTAATATCAGTTGCATTCAGAACATAGAAAATTTTCAGGTGTAGACAATTTTTTGGTCTTAATAGGCCTATTTATCTTTCAGTAGTTTATTTGACATATTTCACCCCTTTTACCAAATATTCCTTTGATTAAGTATTAATCAGCTGTTCTTTAGACTCTACTTATATATCTTTACTATCTAGTTGAACTTTCCAGTAACAGCTGTTAAATGAAATAAAAAATAATGATTCCAGATAAAAAAGATAATGTCTTAGACTGGTTCATTATGCCAGTCCACCAGTAGGCTTAGAGACAGTCATGGACATGAATGTCACATACTCTGTCATAATTTTCTTAGCAAGTTTGTAGAAAAACTGTAAAGAATAGCCATTCATCATTCTAAAGCTTTTCCAGGAAAATACACCGTGTCCAGTGAAGATGCTACTGGAGAAGCTTGCTTTTTATCACAGTAGGTGACTGCTCAGATTCATATCCCCTTGCAGCCATTTGGTCTAGATTGTGGGAATCATAGAAGAATCATATTTGTGCCTAAATTATCCCACATCATCTCCATCCCTTGTTGATGTTCATGTAATATGGAGCACACTAGTCTTTCCTTTTCTATAGTGCCCAAATTCCACAAAGTCATGAGCTGACATTCAGTAAAGATTGCCTATTATAAAACATTCACAGCATGTGGGAGACTGAGTCAAAGTCCTTGACTGTGATAAAATATCAAGTTTTTTTTTTTTTCTTTTTTCTCCTGTCTTGGATGTGTATCAACTGTCACTGAGATATGCATCAAAATATAATCTAAAGTGTCTTATATGTAATAAATTTGAAGGGCTTCACATCAGAATGAAACTAAAGTTTTACAAAGCTGCAAAAAACATTAAGGGATGGGGGTGCTGTTCCTTGTCTAGATCTACTATGGGAGCATAAGGCTTCCTCTGCACCTCTTCTGCTCTGAGCAGAAGTTAGTTACTATTCATCCCTAGGGAGACCAGTGCATGTTGTGTTGGTGTTTAGAGAAAAAAACATTTGCATCTAGCTCCTGCTTTCTATTTTCTCTAGTTCAAATGCCCAGAATGCACTCTCTTTCACCTTTTGACAAGCTTTCACCAGTCCCATTCACCTCATCCTCTCAAACATCCTTCCATTTCTTTAGGGGTTTCTGTGGTTGATTTTTTTTTTTAAATGTGCTATGATTGGATTTGCATTTTGAAGCTTTCTATTCAGTGTTATATAAGGAACATGTCAAAGCTTTGATTTCCACTAACCAGCAAATAGAGATAAAAGTAAATACACGAGCAGTAAATGAGCTCCTTTTTAGTGGAAGTACATTGCAGATGGGATGTAGAATTGATGACTGCACAATATCAGCAATGAAAAATTCTATTTCATGTTTACCAAAACAAAAATGAGAAAGATCTTTTATCTAACCAGTGTTCTCACTGACACCTGCAATATAATTGTATAGGTATCTGTTGTTGTTCTTTTGCTTTGCATTTACATTTCTCCTACCCTTTACTCTTCCTACTGCTCACTTTGTTTTGTTCTTTGGGTTCTTTTTAAATACCTGTGAGCAACACACAAATGATAATGCATAAGTTCACCATTTATTCGGTTTCCCTTCCCATCCCCTCCCAGCATTATATTTCATTTTAACTCAATAGTAACTATGCAATCTAGTATTGAAATCAAATCAAATAGTTCTCCCAATCCTGGTAGGAGTCAAAACAAAGTCAAAATTAAACAAAAAAATCTCTACTATTTCAACTGCTTGATCACAGTACTGGTCTCTCCATTCCAATAACCACTGGAATGGTTGCCAACATGGAAGAAGCACTTATTCTGTATGTCAAACTCTAGTTTTCAAGTAACAGTTTTCCCTCAGCCCACTAGATCCTAAAAATTGTATCTTACATCAACATGGTCTTCATATATCTAAGTTTTTCCTAAGCCTAGTTCAGAAGTCCTGTTTTTCACCAGTTTTCAGTTCATGCCCCTCTTTTAGACAATGTTGAGACAGTGTTGCAAAGACCAGCTCCTTCCCTTGACAATTTTCTTGTATTAAGGTTCAGCAGGCTAGCTTTCCAACTACTGTTGATCACTTTTCTACTCATTTCCTCACACAGCAGTCTGTTGATGAGGATTGTATGTTTCCAATCCATCTGATTCTTAAAGCATCCATTTTTAAAGATACAGTTTACTTGCATATGACAAGAATACTAAATATATAGCCATGACATGGTGTAACAGATATTTTTCTACAACTACCTATAGTTATTTTTTTCTTCTACTGAGTTCAAAACATACAAAGAGAAAGTTCAATTATACTGGTCACACCCAGAATTGAGATGTCCCTTTTTAATTACAAGCAGGAAATATCTTTCATAGCAGATATAATTTTTAGGGTGCACCCATCAAAAAGAGTGCATTTATTGAGAAGGTGGGTTTGGAGCATCATAGAAGTATGCACAGGGAAGAGTGTTTAGAAGTGAAAGCCTAAAGGAAAAAACAGCTGATGCTAAAGCATTACATACAATGCACTTAGGAGGACACAGACATTGAAGTCCATCACCCATCATTAATATGCCGACTGAAAGTGTGCAGCAGGTCTTTACTACTAGACTGCAATGAGCACTTAGAGAAAGATCTCACTTCATTTCAGTTTAAGTACTTTGCATTCTCTAAAATGCTAATGAACAGTGACAAAGATTTATGCACTATTATTTGAATGCTTTATTGGCTACATCTGTGTAACTATTTAAATAGTCACACGAGGAAAAGCGTGGAATGAGGTTTCAATGAAAACTAGTTAGGAAAACATGTCACAGAAGAGTGGCTTCCCAACAGACTACATTGATATCTACAAGTCAAACAAGTTCAAATGCTATAGAGGATAGAGTGCTTCATACTTGGAATATTCATGATTTCATTCACATAAATCCATCATCTTGATATTTACAAACAATCCTTGAAAATTAATTGGAAAAATTACTTGGGGTTAGTTTGTTGGGGTTTTTTAAGAAACAAACACATACATGTCAATTCAAGAGAAACTTCTTACACCAACAGAATTTAAATATATTTCAAGTTTAGAATACTGATGACATAGCTTATATTTAATCTAATGATAGACTAAAAGGGCTTTGTTTATTTCTTTTAAAAGTTTCTGTTGGGTTTTGGTTGATCGATTTTGGAGAGGAGGTACTTGTTGTCTTGGGATGTTTTTTTTTATGCTACAGGTGAAATTCATTCATTTAAAACCACACTGGAAAGCCTTTTTGATGAAAAAGAGGGTCAATTTCAATGCTTGTCCCAGAATAGAATTCCAGTTTGGTGCTCTTCACTCCAACCTTTTTTTATTATACTCAAATAAAACATCAGCATACCGAGGACATGACCCCCCCAGGCTCTCTACCTGCAGGATTTCTTCTACAGCCTTCTACCAACCCCTATATAGTTGTGTAAACTATAAACACAGGGAATATAGCACCATAGTGGATAATATGTTTCTTAAATAAATCAAATTTTGCTTTGTTGGTGTGCATAGTATTCATAATATAACACTACAGAAAGTCCGAGGGGGGAGCCTGTGTGTGTGTGGAGGTGGTGGTGGAAATCAGTCCTCTAATTTCATGCAACCAGAGTCAAACATGCAAGTTACAAAACCCAGCAAAGATGTTGCCATTTCAGTTGATAAACAGATCTACACTTCCAGATTTGTTTTGTCTAATGCTTATTCGAGAAAGTATTCAAAGCAAGTGGTTCAACCTTTCTGTAATGGTAATATTTTTCATTCACTCTGAGCCTGGGAGACATAAATAGTCTTTGTATAAAGCTTACATTAGAAAGGATAACTCTCACCATGGGATGGGTATTATTCAGCAATAGTTTTTCTTTCCCTAGCTCCATGTTGAGGCTCTAGGCAGTAAGTGTGTAAACAACAGTTGCTTTTTGCATTCCACAGGGACATGTAGAAACTGCTTTTGTTATTTATAGTATCTGTGCAATTAAAGCAACAAGTTCAGGGTGTATGTACAGTTCTCTGTAGTAAATTGATTCTCTAACACTTCCATTTTAAAAAGTGGCACCTGCTATCTTTCCTTTCTGCTCATTAGTTATTTCAATTATAAGCACAAAAACATTTTACTCCTCAATTTGCACAGAACTCATGAACACTTAGAGTTCAATGTGGCCATCGATTACTCTACTTGATGTGCACAACTCAGTCTAAAAGAATCACAGATGAAATACTATGACAGCTACTAACGAAACTGATTAGTGCTTCCATTATATGCTGGAAGTTCTTCAGCTAGTTTGGTATTTTTCAAGCCTTTAGAATATTCTGCGTTTGAGATTACTTTAAGACAATTTTAGGAAATAAATTAAATTAAGACAATGAAAAAGTATAGCAAGAATACTGATATTAATAACTGTTTATGCATAAAGAGGTGTTCAAAGTTCTAATCATAACATACCTGATTTTACAAGTTCTTCTAATGACTAAGTAGTAATGATTTTCTTTTCTTTTTTCAAAGAGCAAAAGGAATATTTGTATTACATTTTAGAGCATTAGCAGAACCTGAGTTCCCCTTTGTCACATTTCTATGCAAAGCCACAGGAAACAAATAATTTTCTAGCAAGAGTACCAATCAGCATAACTATTTTACAGAAACTCATTATATGGGGAGAAAAGCATAAGTGATTCTTTTATTTTGTTCAGTAAATCAAATTCAGCCATGTCTCCATAAAAATATACCAGTTAAGAAGCCACTTCACTGACCAAATCCGCAGTTTCGTTAACCTCAGCTGATCATTTAACCTTAAGGCTGTTAACAAGTGTGGTAAAAAATTGTCTAAATATTTGCTGCAGTGATCACTTCAAAATAATGCAAAACCAGAGACCTTATCTGAAAAAATCTTGAAAGGATCACTCACTTTTTTAAATCATTTGGGGCTTTTTTAAGATTTTATAAATGGTTCATAGAAATGTATTTGATATTAAATATATTACTAAACTTTACTTGTTAAATATTTTTCTATATCTAAATATACCCAGTTAATATACATTAATGGTCTACGTGGTACACAAACTAAAAAAAGTGTCGCTCCCCTCAGAGAGATGTATGTGATGTGAAATTCAATACAGCATTAGTAAAACTAATGTGCAGAAGGATATAAATAACGCTCCATATTGTTTTATAGTATTCACGTTTACCCTGATCTTGACAGCTTTCCTCTGCCTTTAGTTACACACAGAATTCCTGATGCTACCCACTCATAGTTACCCAGTTGTACGTATGTATGCAACTGCTTATACAATATTAACAGCTTTAATAGCCCCTTGAGAATGAATGTTGTCTAAATGCTCTTTTTAAGCACACCAAAAAAAAAAAAAATATCACAGAATGGTCAGGGTTGGAAGGGACCTCTGGAGATCTAGTCCAACCCCCTGCTAAAGCAGGTTTTCCTACAGCAGGTTGCACAGTCATGTCCAGGTGGGTTTTGAATGTCTGCAGAGGAGACTCCACACCCTCTCTGGGCAGCCTGTCCCAGTTCTCTGTCACCCCCAAGGTAAAGAAGTTCTTCCTCATCATCAGATGGAAATTCCTGTTTTGCAGTTTGTGCCTGCTGCCCCTTGTCCTGTCACTGGGCGCTACCGAAAAAAGTCTGGCCACATCATCTTGACATTCGCCCTTAAGATACTTGCAGACATTGCTAAGATCCCCTCTCAGTCTTTTCGTTTCTTCTCCAGGCTAAACAGGCCCAGCACTCTCAGCATTGCCTCATAAGGCAGATGCTCCAGTCCCCTCACCATCTTTGCAGCCCCCCCGGCCCCTCTTCAGCAGTTCCTTCTCTCTCTTGAGCTGGGGAGTCCAGAATTGGACACAGCATCCCAGATGCACCCCACCAGAGCAGAGCAGAGGGGCAGGATCACCTCCCTCGACCTGCTGGCCGCACTCCTCCGAACGTGCTCCAGGGTCCCATTGGCCTTCTTGGCCACAGGGCACACTACTGGCCCATGGGCAACTTGCTGCCCACCCAAGCTCCCAGGTCCTTCTCCATAGAGCTGCCTTCCAGCAGGGCAACCCCCAGCCTGGGCTGGTGCAGGGGTTGTTCCTCCCCAGGTGCAGGACCTTACACTTGCCCTTATCAAACTTCCATTAGGTTCCTCTCTGCCCAGCTCTCTGGCCTGTCCAGGTCTCACTGAATGGCAGCGCAGCCTCCTGGGGTATCAGCCACTGCTCCCAGTTCTGTATCACCTGCAAACTTGCCGAGGGCACACTCAGCCCCTTCATCCAGGTCACTGGTGAACAAGTTGAACAGGACTGAAGCCAGCACTGACCCCCTGAGGAGGGGACACCGCAAGATACAGGCATGCAGCTGGACTCTGCACTGTTTATCACAACTCTCTGAGCTCTTTAATACCTAAATATAAATACCTGAGGTCTGATACCTAAATATATGTCTTCGTGCCTCAGCTTCCTCTACTTGTCCACTGAAATTTCCAAGTGAAACATAATGAAGGAAAGGTGTTGCAGTCAATTAAGATATCAATGAAACCAGAATACCCACAGATTATTTTGTCAAATAGCCTATGTTCATAGATTATTATGAAAGACAATATTAATTTTGATTCCTAATTACATTTTTGTATTGGGAATTAGAACTACTTCACTTGCACAAATCTCGATTTAATTAAACTAAATGGAATATTAAAACATTGGGTTATCAGGTAAAATAAATTAAGTATAGAGCGTGGATTAACACTTTCATGAAATATGGATAGTGCTATAGTACTTTCCTATGTTTGTCTTTCAAGTGTCTTGTAAGAATCAGCTACATCTCAAGGACAACTTAAACTTGACGAAGTCTGGAAAATTACTGAACTAAAAAATTACTATAGTTCTATCCATTATCACTACATAGTTATCACACGAGTCAGAATTTCAGGAATGCAAATGTGTTGGTGCAGGTTTTCAATAATCAATGTTATGAAATATGCTAGTTTGCCTCATGTGTTGTGGATGAAGACAGACATACCAGGCGGTGTCAAGAGAAAGTTATGATGCTGCAGCAATGACTGAAATCCATTATATGATTAAAGCGATAACACTGATTGATCCTGTAAGAAAGTTCTGAAAACAGATGTTTTAGCCTGAAGTTACTTTCATTTTTCTCCCCTAAGAAGCATCTTACTTCCAGGTTTTGAGGTCCAAGCTGTGATGTGACTGGAGAAACAGTTAGCAAAGACAAAAGAGGAATCAGCAAACCTACTACTGAAAAAAAATTACTGCACAAAGTGAGGAGGTACATACACCACAAATCAATCCTTGCCAAGACAACAAAATATGAAGTCCACAACAGTCAATATTATTGAAGTATATGACCAGTGGGAACTCTAGTTTCTTCTAGGAATACTCTGAAGTCCATGACACTGATAACTAGAGTTGTAGGAAACTATCCCACCATTTTATTAAAGCTTTGTAATGTCATGTGTTTCCAGAAATACCAATAGCCTTAATCCTAATCGACAGCTGAACAAAGTGCCAATTCAACAAGAGGAGACCTGCATCTGTTGAAGTACAAGTCACTAAAGGAATTATTAACTTATCCCTGTTACTGCTGAGGGCCTAACAACATTCTGCTTCAGCAATCAGCTTTGTCTTGCCTGCATCTGCAGGTCATAAGTGCACCACTGCCATTCACGTGCATGTTCTTGGCACTGTGTGTAAAAACAAATGGCTCCATGTTTTTACCACCTGAGCTTCCTCAAGCTTCCAGTATTGGTATTTGGCTAACAGTGTTTGCCATCTAGCAGGCTATTGTGAGTGAACTAGCTACCAGTTAAGGCAACAAATTTATGGGCTTTTTTCCCCCTTGGGGGTGCTAGCTCCTTGGTACACACACCTCCAAACAGCAAAACTAAAACTAACGTATATTAAGAAAACAGTAGCCCCAGTACCTGTCTAATCCCCCGGCAAATCTGCAAAGCAAAAAAATTAATGAAACAGTATTTGAATATTTATTCTACACAGGAGTAGCAATGGCTGGCTGAATAGCTAGTGAATGTTAAACCATGTATTGTGGCAGATAGCAAGATATTCCTTCCCCTTTTTCATCTACTCCATAGATAAAAGGAAATCTGGGTATCTACTCTAGTTTAGAGCAGAATTTGGAGATTAAAAGACAATGCCTCTGGCAAGGAAGATGGCAGGTTCTCCGGCATAGACAGAAGTATGAAACTCCTACAACATATTTTTGTGTTTAAACATAAATTAAAGCTTTCACTTGATATCTTGTATGTGAATTTAAGAATAAAGGATATGTTAAGCCACTTTTAAAGCCCAGTCTGTAGGCACTGAAGATTATTTCAGTAAAATATTACCTCTCAATTTTCACAGCATGCACTCAGTTGCAAGTTGCTCATGGTTGGTATATCATTATAATTTCAGATTCCTAATGACATCTGACTATAGCATAAATTGCTGAGTCACAAAATTCTTATTTCAAGGCTATAAAATATTTAACTCCAGTCTGCAAATATTTTCACATGCTGTTAGTTTACTTTGTATGATCAAACATTTACTGTATAGACATTTTATATTCAGAAAGACTGTTTACATACATACTGATATACTGCTTCTAATTTTTAAAAAAAGTATCAGCAACTTCTGTAAAAAGTTTAGTTACTCAACTTTAGTGAGACTTGAATTTAACTTTAGTAATGATGTTTTACCAGTACTTTCTAAAACTATAACTTTTTTATGTATCATTATATTATCATATTATATATGATTAAAAATCAAATTTTAAGTAATCTTGGGATGGTATGGGAGACATGCAGTAACTGTAAGCTTAAAATCAATTCAGCCAACTTTTACTTAGTCAAATCTAAGAAAAGGGGCCTTACATTTCCACCAAAGACTATAGTATCCAGACCCAGGTCTGTGTTGAGTAATATTCATTACAAAATGGTCCACTTTTAGATTTGTGCTTTCAGGCAAACAGAGTGAAAAAGAACCAGAGCTAGCAGTAGGGAGTGAGAAGGACCCAAAAAGAGTTTTAGTAGCTGACATGCCATTACGTAGTTTTTATTTTCATTCTTTTAACCAATTTTGTAGGTTTTCTTGGATTCTATCATAGGATATCAGTGCTGATTCAGTGTTCTTGAACATACAGATTTCAGTACAGACACAAAGCACTGAAAGAAGCAATATAAGTTCTTCCTTCCTTGCCATTTCTTAGAATGAATGCTGAGAAATCTCACAGGAGAAAACTGTTGGTTTTGAACAGAAAAGATATTGAAAGCATACTTAGAACTTACTATTCTCTACAATGTTAGTGAATGAACATCTCCATCTGCCCCAAAACTATATTCTCCCCTTTCCTGAACCTGCCACAAATACTTTACTGCTTTTTGACAGTAAAATTGCAACACAGCATATGGCATACACAAATTTCAGACACGTGGGGCTGTTCATACATAAATTTAATGTGTACAATGACTGGAAGCAATCTTCTCCTTTGTTTCTTTCAATGTTTCCAGGTCATTGTTTTCCTAAAACAATGCAAAAGTCTGAAGGACAGCTGATGTTCCTTGGAATTCCTGTTTTGGTAGAACCGCTTTTAACTGAAGTCAACTGGTGCGCACTGCTGTATAAAAGCTTTTGCTAGCCTATTATCTCTAGGTAAAAATGTGACAGCAGAGATCTAAAACTGGGGTCTTCTACATGAAGCAGCCAAAGTGCCCCCTCATTAGAGACACAGACAGTTATCTATCTCTTAGCAACTAGATAGCATTCACTTTCCACAGCTAATTTTAAGGAAATTGTCCTTGAATGTCTGTTCTTGCTTGGGGAAAACAAAAAAAGTGGAGACTGAACAAGTTCCGATCAGTAAAATAGAAGAAAGGCATAGGGAAACCTCAGCAACTGAGTCTAGTTTCCTTTGTCATTTTCAGCTCTTGTTTTTCTGGCTAATACCTTATGACTAACGTATCAGAACAAGTTTTAATGATAATTGTAGATCAGGTTAAATTCACTTCCTCTTTGATCTGAAGCTATATTTAACCCCCAGACATGATTTTAATATGTTTTACCACCAAGTCAAATCCTACATTCAGAAAAATAAGTCACCTCTATGCTGAAGTACAGCAATATCTTAAGATCCCAGGACAGACCGCAGCTGTTTCTCAGTTGCCAGATAGCCCAGGGTACAGCACAGATCCGTAGCAGTCGTTAAGAGGATTAAAACAGCCTGCTATGGAGCAGATATTTTTAGTTTGCAGGAGATTACTCAGCAGCAGCAGCAGCTATAGTAGAGAAAAGTAAAAAGGGGACATATTCAAAGGGGTCATATTCAAAGGGGTCAGAAATGCTTGAATACTGGATGTGGGCTACCCTACCAGCTGATACCCACAAGACTGAGTGAAAAGAGTTTAAGAAAATACACAAAGAAGAGGTATTTTGGAACCCTCAAAACCTCAGAGCATCACCCATCTACACAGGCAGCAAAACACTTCAGTTAGGCTGCCATATCAAGTGTTATTGGCACAAACAGCTGAGCCACATTTCTGACACCACAGTAAGAAATAAGCTGAAAGAGGTGGTAACCGCAAGGTACCAAACCTAACCGCAAGGCAATGAAAAGCCTCCCAAAAGCCCGGTCTCAGCTCAGCATACAGTAGAAAACACTCCTACTGGGTGAACAGCTGCTGCAGACTTCCCTGTGATTTAAAAGCACAGCTATTAAGTAAACGCAGTTGGACAGAGGCACCCACTGAGGGTCCCCTCAGTTTGCACATGCTGAGACACTCACATTGCCTGTGTTTCATTAGATGGCTTTTAAGCTGGTTTTAGCATTCATGAGGAGTCACAGTCACAGCAACCCTATTCTGGACAGCACAGACAGCATGTGAAAGGTCAGCAGTAGGTTTGCAGCACAAATGGCAGTACGGCTGGTATCCTGAAACTGTACACTAGTAGTAACAAGGCTCTCCATAAGCTCAGAGGAGGGTAAGCACACCAGATAGACAATATATGTTTAAATGCCATTTTTGGTACCCTCAGGTTTGATCCAAAACTACTGACATCCACCAAAAAACACAAAAAAAAAGATTTGTTGAAATAAATGTGTATTTTAGCAGGCCCTTTCATTCAATCACTGCTGCAGAAAGATTTTTTCAGCCCGAAAGATTCACCCAAATGGCAGTATGTGATTAAAGGTGATCCTCATCCTCTTGCATTTTCACATCACTTGAATGTGCAAAAGCTATCCCCCATACCAAAAAAAAAAAAAAAAAAAACAACCAAAAACACCAACCAACCACAAATAAAACCCCAAAAAAACCGACGAAAAAGTACTTGTTCTTTATTGAAAAATTGTTCTTACTTAGAAAAGAGAAAAGTTCTTTTGTTTATGTCACTTAACCACTTAACTCCATATAGATGAACTGCCTATAGATAAGTCGATTCAAGAAAACTTAATGGCCAATTACTGGTTTGTGATGGAATAGTATCTACAGTACATGAGGCTGCACTGTAGAGAGAGGTTGCTAATGAGTTACCTCCATGAAAAAAAGGATTCATAAAGCAGATGTTCAGGAAACACTACTTTTTTTTATAAGGTCTTAAACAAGGATTTTTAAAGCTGTCTTTACACAACTCCTTACTGCTTGCATTTTAAGAGTTATGAGGTTCCATTTCTGTTTTACAGCTTAGGAAAGAAAAACATTTCCTTGTTTCCCTTGCTAATTATTTTTGTGATGCCATAGATTGTACCAGTCAGAGGAAAACCAGTATTACAGGAACATTTAATGACATCCATGACTTCTGAGCACACACAGTCCTGTAAGTCAGTGCTGTGGCACAAAAGGTAAATATTAATATGATGAAAAAACTGAAGAAGCCAGAGTACTGGTTGCAATACTACTACAAATACAAATGTTTAGCACTTGTTTTTAATCAATATATTTTGTAAAAGATGCCTTAAATGAAAGGGTATCTTCCCCCATGTTACTATCCAAGTTACACAAAGCAAAAATTTCCCTTAGTGGGGAAAAAAGCAGAGGAAACAAGCATGAAAACATTTCCTTCAAATCATTCTAACAGTCTTTGGTTTAATCACTTTCTTAAATGAACTATTCAATTAGTGTGAACCTTATGGTAAGCATCTACTCTTCAGATATTTCCTTTCTATCTAAAAGGATTCATGTTTCTTGACCAACCTCTCAGGATATGGGGGAGATTAGAGGGGGAAAAGGAGGACTGGGGTCAGAGGACTTCCTTGGAGATGACCTGGCACTGCAGCTAGAGGTGAAACAAATCATCATCAATATCCAAAAAAACCCAGCTGATTTGTAGTAACTAATTAAAGGAATTATTAAGAACTAATTATTGTGTACCTCATTTAGAGAAGTATTTCTTCATATCTTCTTTATAAGGCTACTACATAATGACAATAACTATTACAAGGAAAAAAATTCTAAAGAATAGAGAAATAATGATTAAAGAAAAAGTTTTAAGCTAAAATATAAATCAACTTTTAATATATGAAAATTAAATGGCTTTGGATGAATTGTAAAACATATTTTTCACTGAATTTTGAAATGTAAGTTATGTTTTCTTTCTGAATGAAGCAGAGGGTAGAAGCAGCATAAGGAAAGAGAAGCAAACAAGTAGCCCAACAGCTAGTTGTATTTGCTAGTACATGCTTGCACACATGCATGTTCTTGGAGAAAATCAGTAACAAGCAAGGACTGAGCATTAGTGTTAGATATGATATATGGATTGTTAGTACTTGCTTAGGGATGGCATTTTGTGCTTTCTGAACCTGAACTTTTAATGTCAAAACACTGATAAGAATACATAAATCATTCATCTGAAATAAGCACAGTGCTATCAGCCCCAGCTGTCATTGCTAAGACTGACACCTTTACAAGATTCTCTTTTACTCCTCTACCCCTAAAAAAGCATAAGTCTTAGAGTTATGTTAGTTATGACATAAGTTAGTTATAGCAATTAACATGAGGCTACATTTGACCGTGAAGTCAGTGTAGCCTCTAGTCTCTGACAGACACTAGCATCTGTTCCCATAACCTGCTGTACATTACACCCTTAGACAAAACAGCAGGTTAGCATCTTCATTATAAGTAGTCCCCTCCTGTTTTTTAATCACTACTGCTATATTTTCATACAGATGTGCATATATATACACAAAAATATATACATAAATATGGATGCATATACACATTTACATATATACACACAAGCATATTTATGTAATCTGAGCAAGGATAAAGTGTTCTTTCACTTATAGAGGGTTCTAAGTTTTTGCATTCTCTAACTTACTAGTTTTAGTTATGCTACAATATTTTCATGATGACATTCAAGAATGACCCATCTCATGAATCAATATCAGCAATGCTTTGCACACCCACTCAGAGAGCCAATGCAAGCTCACTAGCACGCTCCAGCTGAGGATCTGGCTCCTTAATTCTCCAAAAGACAATGAAATCAGGCAGATCCTTTTGGACAGATATAATGGAACACTCCTCTACACAGGTTTTTGCAATATTGATAGTTGCTGTCTAAAATGTTGGTTTTAGTGTATTCAGTGAGATGTTTACTTTCCTGTAAGAAATCAGATTCCCGATAAAGAACCATGTTATAAACCAGAGTGCCTAAAAATATTTCTCCTACATTCTCTACCTGTTTCTAGAAGAAAAATTTAGTGATGCTTCAAAGATCACATTAATAGATCCATTTTCATATGATTTTTTAACAAAACTACAGTTTTGAAAGCCTTTTCAAGTACTTTTCAGAGGCTGATACAGATTTCTTCTTGGTAACACAGTCACCCTCAATTTCTTGTATCAAATGCCATTCTGGTACATAGCTACGTGACCAAATAAGGTATTTCCAAAAGGGAAGTGTTGTCTGTGAGCTGGGTATGCTCAGCTCTGTTAGCTTAGTTTGAGTTTCAGGAACGAACAGAACTGTCCATTTCAAAGACACTGCATCAGGCTCTACCATGTGCAATTAAAGGATTCTTTCTGACGAAGCCCTAGGACATCAAAGGAGTCATTAATAACTTCCCAGGTTTCATAATGATATTATAGATTTATAGTATGTGATAGGGATAAATACAAGGAATTCCCAGGTGGTTGCTGGGATGACATTCTTCCTTTTGGGTTCTGAGAACAGTTTGCATTGAGATCTAGTGCTGGATGCCAGATGGCTGTTTTGATCTGCATGCACTGCCGTATATGGAGGCATTATATTTTGTTAAAATAAAAACTACTCTGCAACATGCATTTTATGCTTCACGTGTATGCTTCTTGTTCATTCATTGCACAGGCAAGAACTCCATTGGTTCAATACCATTTTACTGGAGTCCCATAGCAAGCATATTCAGCAATTGCATTCTATATATTAAGTCATATTTCACTAGTGGCATTACATGCTTTCTCTGAGAACAAGGTCAAGCGAAATCACTGGCCAAATCGAATCACAGCAGGTTAAAGCCAGGAATAAACAAAGCCACTGGAACAAAACAGATCTGGCTTCATTAAAATCTCCAAATTTATACAACTGCACGAAGCAGGTTTGGAGTAGACAGTAACGTAAGAGGAGTGTTCCCTTCTATGAGCAAGGTGTAGTACTACACACAACTGGAGACAGAGTTAGAGCTATACTGACAGCTAGAACTAAGATTTCCCTCACTGTAGGTCACTTGAGTCTAAGACAGCAATAGCCCTTTAAAATACTTGGTTGTTACTGTCTATGCATTGTGTAATGCATACATCTGTGTATAAAAGCACATTAAAGCTTATACTTTGATACAAAATATTTATGAGAGCATTTTGGGCTCAGTCTTTCCATGATGAGTGTGATATTAAGGTATTTCATGAGTAGACCATCTGGATCCTTTGTTTACAACTCTAATTTGCCTACTTACTAGTGAAACAAGTTTTGGAGCAGTTTGGTAGTATTTTTCAAGTACCTTCTTAAAATTCTGCTGAGAAGTTTCTTCCCTGAAGAATTGTTTATTTGCTCAAGTGGGCAATGAAACTAGTAACTGTAGGATACAGGAGCTTAGCCCTGTTGGGAAAAAGACCCCAGTTTAGTGACTGGAAGAAAAAAAAAAGTGCTACTGCTACAAAACGTCCTTATCCATAAAATAAGGAAGTAGAATAGGTATACCCTTTTTCCATTAAAATGCAAACTAACACTACATAGTAATTATGTTTGAGGTTTGTAATGAGATAGCTGGGTCTTAAATAAGATTGTAAGATTAAGAATAAATTTTACAATTGTATTAATAGAACAGCACATTAATAGCTGCAAATCAACTATGGAAAACACCACCAGCCCTCCAATGAAGACAAAAAAAACTACAAGGAGGGGCCTCTGAGAAGGGAGCCTTGATTATCCAAGCACACACTGGCCATCTGATTGTGGATGCTGGCACTAAGCAGGGTAATTATTTGGATAATTATAGTACTGGTTGCCCAGCGCTCCCATATGTTCCATTAAACAAACCTTTGGCTATAAGCAGGCTGTAGGCAGATCTGTCACAAATGAAATAGAGATACCCGAGCTCCTAAAAGGGGTGGCAAAGCTTAATGAAAGAGAGTTAATGGCAACACATGATCCCAAACATCAGCTAAATCTGGCAGGCCCTTGATGTCTAGCCTCAGAAAGACACAAGGTGATTTCAAACTAATGCAGGTAATTCAGGAGAGTGGCATCTTTAAAAATTCAGCAGTGGACCTAACTCTAAAAAAATTAAAAAAATCAGACAGTATAATACTTATGAAATAAAACAGGTTTCCTTGTTATGAAGCCTTTCATGGAAAGTGAAAATTCAAGAACATTTAGTGTCATGCCTGTTGTCTCAGATATTTAGTTAACTAAGTATCTCAGATACTAGGTATTTAAGTAAAATTCTCACTGGAATGAGCTGCATCTTATCTTCACTCAACTGTGTTTAGCATTGGTGGTAACTGTTGACTTAACTAAGCAAAGAAGAAATCACTTCAGTGGAAGTTTGTGTATATCTCACTGGTTTTTGTTCCTCTTTACTGTCCCTTTATCCCCAAATAATTTCACCAGGTCTGGGCACACAAAGGTTGTTCTCTGGACCTTCCACCAGCAAAAGTTTATTCTGGGATATGGTTTTCATGTTAAGTTGTTTAGAAGATTTTTGCAGAGAAGCCTTTACACTCTACTAATCCACTCTCTTCAAGCCACTACTCATACAATAAACTAAACTTACTTTCAATTCTGTTTAAAAAAAGCCCAAATAAATTCCAGAAGCAATTAAATAAAGCAATGAATTGGTGCCTAGACAGACATTTTGATACTACTGCCAGGAAGCGTAATGTATATGTGAAGCAGTACTCTTGTAGATAATCAGAAATCAGCCTTCAAATGGGCAAGATTTATTTTAGAGGAGTACAAATCTTACCAAAATCAAAAGCATAGTCCATCTAATTTTGCTGGATAGACAATTTTTATGAAGTTCAAATAAACACAGCACATGCTTTGTGTTGGTTGGATGTAGGTAGGAGCTATATATGTAATAATTATTAATAGAACAATTTGAAAATTTACACATTGAAGACACTTATAGGCATCACTTCCACATGCTTACACAGTTTGTTGTAGCAACCTGAAATATTTTGATATCTTTATTTCACAGTGCTTGAATTGCTTTATCATCAGATGAGGTACAGCTGCAAATTCAGAGGGGTCTACTACTGTATCAGCCATTATGGACTCCAGCCATATGCTTGTATGCCAAATTGGTAGTCAAACACTCCCCACTGGCTGGATATGACAGCTACTACTTGATCCAAATGATCTTTAATCATCACGTCACAGCACACTGATCATGTAAAACTTGGTAGAGTGCTCTAACTTTTCACTGTGTTTGGCATAAAGCACTGTCATTATGGTTTGTTACTATTCAAATGTGGTATCAGGTGTCATTTTTATTTTCTTTCAAACAGCTGATGATCCTGGGCACCAAAGCTAGCCACATGCCCTGCTGCAAGGACCATTCAGCATCTGCTGCCATCCCAGCACCCTATGGCAAAAAAGGATTTCCACAAGTTAATCCTTCTCGCAAACCTTTGTTTTCTGGAAGATTTCAGTAAAGAGCAACTAAGCTCTTTGCCTTTACTGCCATCACTGTGACAAACTACACAGGCAGCTATATATTTTTATGACTCAATTGAATGCTTACTTGAAATTTTCTGCCTGTGCTTAACTGGGGGGAATACATCAGGTAAGTATGCAAAAGAGCTGTTCCTTAAGACTCCCTTGTTACCTTGTCATTACAGGTAGGTTTGCCCTGGTGCACTAGATCTTGTCACTTCTATCTACTACTAGGTTTACCAATGGATACCACAGAATTTAGCAGCTTCACATCAAGTTGTCATCGTGGAAAAAACAGTTAAATAGCTCTAACGCGTCATGTTACAATTACCAGTGTGTTATGAAATCTCATTCTCATAAAACCCGCCATGATTTTTTTGAAATATAACAGTTCATTAACATATTTTTGAAAAGTGACTAGCCAATCTACAAATCTTTCCTTTTAGTAGACGGTTGAAATTAATAATATCACACAGCTCACAAAGGTTATAGCAAAACATTACAAGTTTTAAGTGAAATATCAGACCAACTATTTTGCAATCTAATGAGTCTCTTGATGACTTCCTCATCCCCTTATCACTTGACAATAAACAATTAAGTATTTTGCTATTTCAAAAACAAGCATTCCACACTTCAGAAAGTGTGAAAAAAAATCCTTCCTTAGAAAGACACTGTTTGGATTAGTATTTCAAACTAATTTTCTAATGTTTCATTACTAATATTTCACATAAGGGTGTTCAAAAAACATGAAGCCAGAAGGCCAGAAGTACTGCTGCTAGCTAGATTCAGAAAACAGGCTGAGTATACACTTAGATGTCATTTAGTGCCTCCTGTCATGTCAACAGCCCTTTATGTTGGAAATTACTATTCTGGGAAAGAAATTCAGACAAATACTCACTTCCATTTTTCTGATAGCTCCTGTTATTACTTCGCACAAAATCCAATGGTTTTTGTTTCAAGACCACGCATTTATTTACGGTTTACTAAATTCCCTGTAAAGGGTACAGGCTTACACAAACATTAAATAAGAATCCACTTGTTTCTGTCACATTACTGAATGAATGTCAAGTGCCTTCAGCACTTTAGGATTAGGACTATTTTATCTTGACCACTAAGGGGCCATTTATGCTTACTTCTGTTCCCCTTTCTTCCTTCCACATCTTCCCCCCCCCCCTTCATGTTAATATCTTTTCCAGGACAGCCCTCTCAGGCAAAGCCATGGCAGTTCTGTAGCCGTAGAAAATGAGAGTAAAGCCTCATGACTTGACTGAGGACAAAGCTGTTCCTTGCCTTAAATATGCTGGTATTTTTCTTTGTGATCCAAGACTTAAAAATTAATGGAAGCTTTTCAACAACTGGAGTAATAAGACTAGATGTTATTAAGGACTGTTTGCACTGTTGTATAGCACATGGAGGTAACCGTGAAACGCCCATGGTCACAGTGAAAGAGAGGGGATGCTCATGAGTGAAGGCACTTTCTCTTGAGTAGCGTATTAAAAATAAAATCTGATTTGGCAGTTATGTCAGCTTTTCAGAAACAGGCTACAACACTTTGCAGATAAAAAAGATTTCTAATGGAATGACTGCTTGCATTTAAGGCTACTTAAGTAAAATCTTAAACAAACCCCACCTCCCACACACATCCCATACCCAAAAACAATAGGAAAGAAACCCACCCAGACAGGTAGAGGTTAGATCCCACTGACTGCTGTAATACCCATATAACTTCATCTGGCTACTGCTTTTTTCTAGAGACTTTGAATAAAACCAAAAGTGGATAAGAAGCATCGGAGAAAACCAACAGTATTTAGTTCAATACCTCAGCTTAAATAGAAAAGCAGTTTGTCACATTAAACAATTTCAAAAATTTTTTTCTCAACATCTTGATACACCTCAAGGTCTCAGGGAGGTAGCAAAATGATTGTGCTGTTTGTGTAACAGCTACCTGAATAACCTTACACCAGAGAAGAAATACCTCCATCAATAGCAGTGAGCAACCACTCTAGACCACCTGGGATTTCAGATAAATCATTCCAGCAGCATTTCCAGAACTGCAAGTTAGGAATGGTACTCACCTCTTTGTGAGTTTTGCTGATAAGCCAGGTCATGCCTTTTTTAAAATATGGACATTTACATACCAACATGCAGAAACGTGCAATTTCCTCTCAGTATATCAAAGTGCCTTGAATAACACTTTATCCCTTAAAAATTAAGACCTAAATGCTGCTAACATAAAACAGCACAAAGTGATTCAGAATGACACAGAAACATCACTCTCAGAGAAACAAGGCAACTGAAACGACTGAGAAAACCCAAACCTCCTTCACTAGACTGGCATTTTCATCACTATCAAGTGCTGTCACAGCTGTGGAAAAGTCAAAAGCAACAACTGAGCCTTAATACGGAGCTTTGGCTGGCTTGAAGACCAGTAGCTGACAGCTTACGAAACACAGCCTGTATGCAGCAGATGCTCTTACAGAAACTTGTGCATTTTAGTACTGAGAGCAAACAACAGCCTAACATTCCCCTGCCCACTCCAAAGCTTTACCTTTAGGCAGGTTCAAATGCTGTTAAAATACCAGAAGTTACAAACACTCACTCTTTTATGGTTACCTGTAGAAGTCCAACGCCAATATCTTATCCAACTGTTTAGCCCTTAAAAGGCTGAAAGCAGCTGTAAGGTACAGACAGATACTCTGAAGATCACTAGAGGGAAAGATGTATCTACCACTGCAGCTGCTTTGGGCAGAAGTCTAAAGCAAACATGCTTCTGCCAATGGTGATATGAAGAGCTTTTTGGATATTTGCAGCCTTACTTGTGCTGGAGAGTCCTGTGTAAATATGCATAATTCATCTGCATAATCACCACAACTCCAGTATTTCAGCTCAATCACACAGGCAGCAACTCTTAAGACAGGCTCAGCTGCTGCATCTGTGTGTCTCAATGACACATGACCTGCATGGACATCACACTTGCATGTGCTGCTTCTGCTTCAGAGCGGCTGAGGGCCACATGGCCCACTGGGGAAGGGGGAACACAAACACATCACCTGAGGGGGAATTCTCAAACATAAGAAAACCCAGAGGTACGCTGGCAAACAAACCCTTTAAATTCAGGGACTTGTCTACAGCACAGATTAAGGAGGAGGACAGGTTACTCAGCTGTCCTTCTAATTACATAACTGGACCTTCTCAACAGATTAAAAGTACTTTAACTTGCATTGCAGAAGCTTGTATTTCATAGTTTGAGAACTGTTGACAGGCAAAGTTAGTCCTTGAACTTCCTTACTTGTGCTTCCTTTCTCTCCCACCCCAATCTGGGGCTTAAATTACAAGCTATTTAGACTTACCACATACCTCTTACAGAAAAAAACCCTCTAGCTACTTTCAACACAGGAACTTTCTCTCACCTACTAAATTATGTCCTTGCTTTGCTCTCCAACACTCTCCAAGAACCTCTGTCCCCTAAACAGCTTTTAAATAACACACCAACTCATGCTTTCCCTTCCATTTGGAGCTGGTGAGATTAATTAGAATCAGATGCTTAAATTTCCGCTTTGGGCTGGTTTCTGTCATCACAGGAATCTAAGATTGAAGTTGTATTTGGAAAGAAAATGTGGTCTCTTCAGTAATTGCTCTAATGTTTTCCTCTAGCCATATATAACGTGGAAAGCAGCCTGAAAGAAAAGGGCCTGGTGGACAACATGCTGGCCATGAGCCAGCAACATGCCCCTCTGGCAAAGACAGCCAACAGCCTCCCGGGCTGCAGAGCATTGCTAGCAGTCTGCTCAGCCCTGGTGAGAAACACCTGGAGTGCTGGGCTCCCCACTACATCAAGTAATCGGACATACCGGATTAAATCCAACAAAGAGCCACTAGAACGATTAAGTGACCAGAGCACCTCTTATACGAGGTCCAAACTGACTGAGCTTGGACTGCCCAGCCTGGAGAAGAGAATGATCAGGGGAATCTCATCATGGATATAAAAATCCAATGGGGGGAGGTAAAGAAGACTGAGCCAGACTCTTCTCAGCACTGCCCAGTGACAGGACAAGAGGCAATAGGCACAAAGTGAAATTGCAGGAAATTCTGTTTAAATATAATAAAACATTTTTCTTGTGAGGGCGATCAAATACTGGCACAGGTTACCCAGAGATGTGGAGTCTCCACCCTTGCAAATATTTGAAACCTAAGATCTGTTCCTAGCCTACTCAAGCTGACCCTGCTTTGAGCATGGTGTTGAATTAGATGCTCTCATGAGGTCCTGGCCAACACCTCATTTATTCTGGGATAATTGTGTCATGTATTACAGTAATTTTGAAAAAAATCCTTCTGCAAAAATATAATAAATATGAAATATTCCAAATATAACAAATCTTGATAGCTGCCCAAAAATGTTTCTGCATACAGAGGACTTCTCTTTCAAGTATTTTTAAGATAGAGAGGTCAAACAAACATGATTTCAAAGGAAATGACAGGATAGTCTATTTTTAAGCTTGTAAGGGAATATTAAATTAACAGTCATATAATGAAACAAAGCTGTTCAGCTAATAATCTTCTCTCCTGAGCCTTACAAGCCTAATTCACTCTTTCATGAAATTCAACTCCACAGGGATTATTCCATGTGAAAATGCATTTGAACTTGCAATTCAAATATTCCCAAATATTCCTCTGAAGCGTTCTCTTAAGGCATGTCTGGGGTTGGGTTCCATTGTCTCCCCTGTATCATAACTAAGTTCTTAATATTCTTTATTACTTAATTGCAGAGAGTGTAAAATAGCAGCCACTTGCACGATCTTAAAAAGTCTTTCCCAACATAAATGATTCTAAGATTCTATGTTTAACCAGAGAAGCAGGAAAGACTGTAAGAAACAAACACACTCAACTTTACAGCTAGCTTGTAAGACTACAGGATGTGATGAAGTTATTCTGGCTTTCACTTGATGATGTTGATTAAAAAAGAAGTAGAACCATCTTGGGAAGATATGCATTTTAGTAAATCTGTAAATAATGCGGCCTGTACTACTATCACTGTAGAATATTAATGTCTGAAAAAAATAATAAGTTTACTTCAGGAGTTATTCCTAGTGTCCAAGTCTAAGTAAGTAGTCCAGACTAGTTAAGTTTCTGCACTGAAGAACCAGAGTCTGAACATTTGACAATAGATGCTAAAATAAGAAGAAAAGGATGACACTGTCTATTCATAGACTTGACAAGTTTTTATGTGTTTTAATGGTAGAGAATAAATGACTTATTCCTGTCTCCACCGACGTTACTGGCAAATTTCCTGCTATCTTTAATGAAGGGAGGGACAGTCTCTGCAGGTCTCTGAGGATAAGAGTTATTCCTTACAGCAAAGGGATGTGGGTCACTGGAAAAAGACTGAAGGGATTATATCAAGAACACATAGTGAGATGCCCTGGTGCTCACTTCTCTGCAAAACCCTGTGCCGTGCACTGTTGATTTTCTGTGGAAGTCAGTCCTTTCCAAAGCCTGACTGCCAGAATAGCACCTCACAGACAAATAATTCAAGATTCAAATATTTTAATAGGGTATCTGTCATCTTTCCCTTCCAAAAGAAATTAGCTGTATCCAAATAATTACTTCTTCCATATGAGAAAGATGTTTCAGTGCTGGCCTCAAATTCACACTGCCCAAGAACCCTGTTGCCTTCACACTGTGTACATTACCCTCCCATAACCAACCCCAGAAAACATTGCTGTGCATGTTGAGAAAGCAGATAGGGGCTCAACTCCCTGTCATCCTGGTTTTATAGTTATATAGTTACTGAACTGAGGATGAGGCAGCAGACCTTGTTCTCTTGGAAAGCCGTGAAGCATGTCTGTGTCCCACTAACATTCCCAATGTTTGCTTCTAACTAGGAAGATAAAATGCTTCCTTCTAGTGCCACTAGTGCCCAACAGTTTCACAGACTCCAGGAGCCCGATAAGCATCATAAACCTTGATAAGGCATTTACAACGGAAGCAGACACACATACTCTAGAGTTTTTCACTGCTTTTCACAGCAATCATTTACTTTTAAACGCCAATGCCTATTTAGGCTGCACATACCAGCTTCTGACAGCAGCCTGGTAAATACTTATACTCGCTGTTTAAAGGAGAGTATAAACTCAAAATGCATTAACTGGCAATGTTTCTGTTTGCCTGTTTGATTTGAGAGAATAACATGTAATTTCAAGTAGTTATTCTCCCTGAAGATAATTTAATGTTATTTTAAAATTTAAGTCAGTAAAAGATAAATAAAATTCAGACTATGCTATTTCCTTTATTTTTATGTAAAGTTTAAACATGGAAAGCCAATCTAAAAAATTTTGAGTTACGCATAGCAGAGTCCTTTGTGTGTTATCTATTGCATCACAAAACAAATTTACTCATGGGCTCTCCCATTGCCTTTCAGAAGTTCTATCATGCAAAGGTTTTATTCTTTGAACTTTTTTAAAGGCTATTTAGGGAAGGGGAAAAGGCATGGCCACAACAAAGAACCCCAGAAAGGATCTGTGCTGATGCCCTGGGGAGAACCAGAGGGCTGTACCTGAACAAGGCAGGTTTGACTCACAGCATGCTGGCAGGGCAGGGCTCGCAGCTGGTTCCCATCTCTGCTGTAAAAAAGGACAATTTCTTTGTCACCTACACTGGTGAAGAAACTTCACCTTTTCTTCAGGGCTGCTTCTCCACTGGGGTGCAGCAGGCAACTGTGACAGTAAGACTGAATGCAGCCGCTGTGCAAAAAGTATTTTGGAGCCTAAACAGGAATAGTTAGCTTTACTATCATTTAGAAAGTATCTTCAGCGAGGAATTGCTTAGTAACAATTCAGATATTACTGCAATAGAAATAAAGAGTTCCATTTGTTTCACTGTGGCATTCAGTAATTAGCTTTTAAATCTTTCAAGGCTAAAGTTTTCCTATTTTAATGCAATTACTATAGCTGCTACATTACCCTTGTTATAATAGAATTTCATTTACAATATCATCTATAGCAGAAATTGTTTTACCCACTTAAAGGTCAGTTACTTCCAAATTTTACTGTTCCATATAAAAAATTAATTAGAATAAGACAATTTGAGGCCTGTTACAATTCCAGACATTAAAATATCCTAAGGTTTGAGAAACTTAATGAAAAATCAGTTAGTTTCTTTGGGTAGATGTCCTGGACATAAGTAAAAGAGTTTAATAGAAAACAGTATATTTGTGTTTACTATAGTTTATATTTGGCATGTTTGTAGTCATAGTTTGTATCTGGTGGAAGACAGCTCTAGGACAGGATTCTTAATAGATATGTTTATAAAACTAATATTAGTTAACATCAAATAGATACAGTAATTATGTCTGCTAGGGCAAAAAGTGGAAGTGAAGAAGCTTTGCTTTATTTCCCACACCCTCCCCCAGCTTGTTACTAGGCATAATATTGAGTCTTACCAAGCAGTCCATTCTGTATGGCAGTGTCAGAGGTTCTCATAATGCACAAAGAAGTTCATATATATTTGTTTCAAATCTTTGGATCATACCCCCAAGACTGTTTAAAAAAACAAATTGTACTGTGAAATTACAGCATGATATGATTTTCTGAGTTTTAGTTTCTTTTTTACCCTCTTTCTTTCACTCCTCCCTTTTAGCAACCCCTCTTTTATCTTTGGCAGATGCTCATGACAGACTGAAGCTCATACAGGCAACTAAGATTAAAAGGCAAAAAACTCCGCTTTTGTTTTTATTAGATTCCTTGTAATTTATGAAATTTAGCTTCATTCTAAACAATTTACCAGCACAGTGAGGTGTAAAAAAATATGTTAAATTAAAATAGCAAATACTCTTTTACTCACTATCTGAAAACATATTAGAAATGTAATTAATTTCACAGAGATATGCAAACGTACATTATGCTACCTTAATGGGGTTGGGGGGGGAAGTGGGGTGTTAGAAAATATTTTAAACAGTTATTTACAAAGGTCCAAGAACATGGTCGCTTCATTTTGAAAACATAGTAATTGTGTATAGAAAGACTGATAAGTGTTTGTTACACATCTGAAGGTAGGGAATATGTTAAGATGCTTCCAATTTAATTTTGCAGAATCTTAAATTGTAATGAACTAGCAAATATTAGCCTTCTAGCACGAGATTGTCATTTATTGAATGCCTCAGTAGTTTTAATCTGTTTAAGAATCACTGTATTATATCATGTACTGAACATTCATCACCTAGATTCTTCCTTTCCCATGTTGGGCAATGTTTAATGGACTTGCTAGTGGCTAATAAGGAAGAAAAATGTCCAAGGGACTTCGATGTAGTAATCAAGTAATGAAATAGTTTTCATGTTTATGTAAACCTATCCGTCAGTAACCTATCCCGTGAACAGTTTAAGATATACTTAAACACAACAACATGCACCAAATCACTACTGTGCTGTAGCGTCCAAGAATACCGAAAGAATTTTTAATTTTGCTATAAGAGGGAGCAATGTATTAGTCTGATATGATGTCCTGTGTTGACCTACTGTGATACATCTGTTGAGGCTGATGAAAATCTGTGCCAGATGCGAGACAAATTGCAACTATAGTATGTAATAGTTTTTCCTCTTACAGTACAGAGCACCTGATTGTAGCTTTGCCTTTTTCTAAGAAAAATACTATTATTTTAGGGGCAGATGAGTGCTTAAAACAATTTTGAAGTATTTTGAGTCTTTTTAGCAAGCTTATTCTGTCAAAGAACAACCAGCATTCAGGTATACCAACTTGCTGGAGGGGTGGGATTCTTCATTCAAAGATACCAAAGAGTTATATGGTAGATGGCTCGAAAGAAAGATGGGTGGGATGACAGAACACTTGAAAATATATATTTTTATTTTTTTTTAAATCCAATGCATGAATGCATTGATTTCAAAGTTTAACTTCAGAAAATAGATTTTAACCACATATTAAAGTTGAAGAGGCTGAAACACGTTTTGAGTTCATTTTTCTTTGAGTATAACAACTTAAAAGTCAGCTCTAAATACACAGAAAGAATAATAGAGAGCTACACCAGATTTCCATTATAGCTATATCGACTATAGGTGATACACATGGGAGTTTTGTGTATTGCAATAAAATAAGATGTTTTGTTAAGCTTTTTTTTTTTTTGAACGCAACAAAATTTCCCTTAAAATCATTAGGGAGTGTATGTATACCAAGTAAAGCCAACATAAGGAACAGAAAGCAAAAGTACAATGAATAAAAAACAAGCAGCAGCCATTTTGGGGAGTTATTAGCTATTTCATGAAGTGTATTAAATTGGATGGAATTGCTATTAGAAGGTAAATGCCTTGCAAAGAGGAACAATAATATTGTATCTCAAACACAGATGACCATGATGCTTTGCATGTAACTACACATATGAGCCTACATTAAAAGCAGATTTAAAAAAAAACGATAATTGAAAAGTTAAAAAATAAAACTACAGTTGTCTGTAGAATTTCAGAAGGTATTTTCTCTGTATGTAAAATGCAGTTTTTAATTACTTTTTTCCTCTCTGATCTTTTCCTTATTTAATGCATGAGGTACAAATCCTGATACTTTATAGAAAAATAACCTATCATTGAACTGTTAACTGAAACTAATGGAAAAAAGCGAAAAAATAACTGAAAATAATGTTCTTTTAAAAGAAATAAAATCCTAAGTACTGATTAATGAAAAATTCAGGCTGGAGGGTTGGTGGCTAACAAGATAGTAACATTATTCACACCTTTTACTAATATAGGTAGTCTCCTTCAATCCAAGTACTTTATCATACAAAAGTTATAACTTATTTTTTACAACCACGAGGAATGAAGCCATTCAAAACCCCTGTATATGTGTGTTACTCCACTGAGAGTATTCGAGTAGGAAAAATATTCAGTCCAACATTAACAGTCTTTTTAATCACTCAGTAGACCTTTGCACATCACTCATGTTCTGTTTCTCCAATAATTAATCACTAAGTTATATTAGGAGACATTAACCTGGAGGTTATTGAATGAACCTCTAGGTTTGTTCAATGACTGTTACTATTGAGCGATAATCCTTTGTGCTATAAGGTATTTGATTGCAGCCTAGTTAGCTTGATAAAGGACAATACATGACAACATTAAACACCACCATACTGGAATACTGGAACATGTATTTTTTCACTGTGAATGGAAATCTTTCATTTGTAGAATTCACTGGATTTGTGTCCAGCTGTCACATAACCGATTGTTCCCTTAGCTCTGGAGTATTCACTATTTGTGTTATCACTAGGAAAGCAAATACTGAAGTAATATTATCTCTATGCTCAGCACAAGATTGTGGCAACAAGCCTTGTCATAGAGAAGTGGCAGGACTTAAAGAGTCATGGTTCTCACTGGACCTGGTTGGAAACATTGTGCCCACAGAGCTTAGTACAAGCAAGGATGTCTCTTCAAATTAGAGACATAAGAACACCCACGCACCTCCCCACAAAGAAATTCCAAAAGATGGAAGATAGCTGTAAGAAAAGGATATTGCATTAATAAGTTATTTAGAAACAACTGTTCAATTTCAAAAACAAATAAATCACGAGAAATCTATTGCCTAGCTAAAGTCATCTCACACCAGCAATATTTTCGGTTAATTTTCATACTTTATTTCTTCTCTGGTTGTAGACTTCAGTGTATACTTGCAAATATCAGAATATATTTTTTTCCCTAGTTAAGCTCATCTCTCCACGTCAAGCAGTTGTCACTGGGTGCTTGTGTTTCTGCAACTCTAAAAATCATGTTTTCATCCATGTAGTTATCTACGTAGTTATCAGCACCAAATTAGGAGTTCTGAGCCCTTACAAAGGCACATTGTAACCTGCACCAGGAGAAAGAAAACTAAACAATCACTACCTATACCTTTCTGGGGAAATTTTGTCTACAAGGTGACTTTGAGGGTTGTCCACATGTAGGTGTCTATTTGAACTACTTGTCTACACTTCTGTTATATCCCATGGAAACAAAGGATTCAGTTCAACCATTCACCTTAGGTGCCCACCAAAAACAGTTAATCCAAACAACAACTCCGGTACAGAATCCCTCTATGCAGAGTATACCACCGCCTGCAGACACACGCTGATCTGTGATATGAGCAGTGTAAGTGATGCTGTAGACTCAAAGCTTTCCAATTTCAAAATTCTTAGTTTGGTTCTGTTCAGAGACATAGGCAGACAGATTTCTCAGTCCATCCTGAAAGTCTGAAAAAAAAATTACTTACTCAGTTGAGCCACAATTTTTTAAAAGCTAAAATACTTGGTTTCACTTTTCCCCTTAAAACTGCTCATATGAAAACCAGACTTTACAAAGGAAATTTTCAAGACCTCCAAAAGCCAAAATATTTTGTTTCTGAAGTTCTGGAGGAGTCTTTTTGAAGCTAAGCAACTTATTGAAATATACGTGAACTTGCTAAATACTTTGAATTAATTATTTACTTTTGCCAAAAAGCATTGTACAAGTAGTTCTGCTTGTTAGTTCCATTGAGCATAAGGATTTGTAGGAAGTTATCTACTTTGCAGTTTTACTTGAAGCAGTAAGGAAAAACATCTTGCATTCCTTCCAATAATACAACTGAATGTAGACCTAACACCTTTATTCCCCTGGCTGCTCAATCTGAATTCTTTTTAATTACTCCTTATCTGACAGCAACAATGATCACAAAGGCCACTTTCAGAAACTGACAAGCTAAAAATAGCACTACATTTAACTTAATGTTTTCTCTTAAGAGTGTTGCAAAAACAATAAACAGGAAACTGAACCATTACTGAAAACTTTCATTTTGCTTCCTCACTCACCCTAGTTCTGAGGACAACTTTATGAGTTTACTTGAATAAAACAGAATAAAAATTATATGCTCAAAGATTAATAAAATAGCACATTATTTCCCCAAAGCCACATAATTGGATAGACACGCTAATATAACATCATAATACATGTCAATACTCTATTGAATTCTCTACAGAAATCAACTACTTAGTATGACAGATAATGGGTGGTTACATTGTATTGCTGTTATTGTGGTTGTTATTGTCAAAACAGCAATCATCATAACACAAGAGGTTATACCAGTCAGTTACATCATCAACATCACTGACTTTTTATAGAATATCCTAAAAGGCTGTCAGGGCATCTTTGAATAAATACTGTATCAAAAATAATTTCTGCTTTCAATTAACTCCTGTTACTTTTCAAATTGACAAAACAGTCGAGTATGGAAATGGTCTTTATACATTTGTGCAGCCCAGAGGACACGTCTATGTTTTTAGGGTGGATTTTTTTTTTCCTAAAATGTTTGCTCTTAACAATCACATTATTCCTGTTCAAGGGGGAGGAAATAAGGAGGATGCAAAATGAGGGGCAGAGAGATCTACAGGACCCTCCGAGGTAGAAATCCCTGCTCTTCTGGATGAAGAAACAGAAGGTCTTAAAAACAAAAATTAGTCAGGATGAGTTTTGTAAAATGCTCTGGGTGATGCTCTGCTTGTGTTGAGAAAGGAATGTACTCTGAATAATTAGAAAAGATGAGGTGGGCACCTGAAGGAGACCATCAAGTCATTAAATCATTGAACAAAGAAAATTTAAAGGTCTATTCCACTTAGATGCCAGTTATTATGAATGAAATGACTGGGTGTCAAAATCAAATGAGTATGTAAAGATGTTGTGTAACTTCTCGCGAAAACTGTATAAAACACCCAACTTCTCACTGAAAACTTTGGAGCTAGTTTGTCCGGTGCAAATCAGCTAGCTCCCCAACGTTGCACGAAATAAACACCTTTGCTGCTTAAAGACAAAACTGGTCTCTGAGCAGTTACTCTGTGCTGTTTTGGCATCAATGAGAGGCAAGCAAACTGCACAGAGAACTGCAGAGAGTTCAGCAAGAGCAATGGAGTCAAAACCTGGTCTCCCTTGCTGAATGTTTCCTATATAAACACAGGAGAAAGTTACTCTTTTCTTGCCCTGGCAGTATGGTCAAGGAACATATTTGCTCCATAACCTCCAAGACTTTATTACATACCGGCAATGCTTTTACCTATGCTTTAAGGTCCCTTTGTTAACAACTGAAGTAACTGAAATCCTTTGAGTGGATTAATGTACAAAGCCAATGAGTTTCAGTAAATCATTTTTAGAAATATTCTGCCATACTTTAAAAGCCTATTTACGCTTTGATGGAGTCAATTTCTGTATAAAAATGCTTAGACTGTTACCTGGATCTTTCCTAAACTTTCAACAGTGTTCCTAGGATTGCCTTGAAAATATGGCACAATAGAAAACAAGATGGTAACATTCAGCCCAGGTTCTAGGCAACAGAACTGCAACTCTTTAGTAGCATGAAACTGTGAGTGAGAATAAGTGTAAATTCCACATCAATGAGATACCTTCTCTGTGTTGCCCTAGAGAGACTGGGGATGAGCACAGCCTGGGGAGGCTGTGGCACTGCTCTGCAAACACCTAAAGACTTGCTGCAGTGACAGCAACTTGAGGTATGGAAGAATATTTGTGCTCCTCCATTTATTCCGCTCAGTCAGTACCTGTTTGTTTCAGCACATAAGCCAGAGAGACTAGAAAGGTTATTGTAACTTCTCAGACAAAAACTGCTAGACTCTGAACGGGTGCCAGTGGCAGGCAGTGGATCGGAGCAGTGGGTACGTACATCATGTATGCACGGAGGCATAACCATACAGAATTATCCAAACATGTCCCCAGCTATAAAATACTTTATATATAAAGTTATATAAAATACTCCCTGATCATCAGCAGTCCTCCACCCTGCACAGAAGACTTGCTCAGTGTAACTTGTTAGGTGACAACATGCAGCAAGTACTGCTGCTTTCCTTATTTCTTCACTGAAACAACCCTTGGATGCAAAAGCCAAGAAGTGTTAAGGACCTTGTTTAAGAGCACATAAATGCTTTTCCTAGGGTTTACAGTTTCAAACACGTGTCCATCAAAATTCAATCAACCACTTATAGCCTGGCCTGATCAGAAACTTGCATACGTTAAAGGATCAGTTTTAATTTGAGGCCAACGTTAATCATGCATCAGCTACTGTCTGGGCAATACTTTCAAATAAATTATAAAGCAGTAAGCACTTCGCATGTTACTGGATGAAACATTTAAGACTGTCATAACTGTAAATTTAATCAGGACATTAATAAAGTTGCATACTGAAATTATTTAACACATTGTTTATTTTTATTATATATTTAACTCTCATTCAATCATTCACATTAACAGCAATATACCATGAGATTCAAATTCTACACATTCACATTTTTCGTAGTATTTGTAGACAATTTGTAGGCAATAGAAAAAACACTGTAGCTCAGGTTTTGGTCTAGTTTAGATCGCTGTAGTCTAGATTAATTTAAGCAAGTCAAGTCAGACTGATGGAAAAAATAAGACATTAAGGAACAATTGGATCCTGTGTTGTCTGAATTTTTTATTATAAAAATAACCTTTGAGAATAAGGTTTCTTAAAGCTTCTTAAAAAAGCCATGAGCTCTCTCTTTTGGCAGTATAAGAAAATTAAATGGGTAAAATCCTAGTTTAATTATTTTGCCTCATAATCATTTAGATCTTTCATTGTTTTATAAGCTTTATTTCAAGACTTAAAAAAGAGAATAGGAAAAAAGTGCTTCTAAAAAATACATATTTTCCAGCTACCAGTTCACTTATGTTTCTGTAATTTGAGATCAAGCAAAAATTTACTAGAATAAGTTACTTCATATTCAAATACACCAGCAATTACTCTGTCCTAAAAATTATTTCAAAGTGTGCTATGACAAGGCCATTATTGTACTTTATTCAAAATCTTGAAAGGCAGTCATAACCACGTATCATATTTTCTGAAAAGTAATAAACATAGCTCATAACTTCAGATTACATTCCTTTTAAAACTGAGCCTTCTGCTTTTTAAGAACCACCAAAAAAATACAGAAATATGGAGGCTAATACTTTTAGTATATGTTACACAGATCGTACAGCTATCACTAAATAATGTGCTTAAGCATTAGTGTAGTAATTTTTGCTTTTCAGAAGTTATAAAGTGATTTATATGTAATTCCCAGTCTTTTCAATAGTATTCCATAGTCTCTACAGTTTCTCCTAGCACTATATGTTATTTCTCTTGCCACTAGGGACAATTATTTTATGCCAAGCATAGCTGACTTGTTACAGTTTATTTTATTGCTTTCGTCTTAAGAGTATGATCATTGCTGTCTATCCAACTTTAAATTCACAGATCCATTTTTGGACTACACAAGGAAACAATATAGAAGTTTTCAAATGCCAGTGTATGTAAATAATCACTACAGAAATTTCAGACATTATTTTTGCTAGAGGAATGCATGCTCCTTTCATTTTCTATTCTCTTTCATCCTAGTAGTTTTGCTTTGAAAATCCATGTTTCCAGGCAATAACGAGGGCATAAAGTTATTTTCTGCAAAATGTGCAGTTCTAGCAATCTTTGTTTCTCTTAAGCATCTCTGATGAAGTGGTTGTATAAGCATTTTCCAATTACACATCAAAGTGTTAAGTCGTTCTAATACTTGCAAAGGCCACAATGCTGCATACTGTTGTTAGGTCTTCTCCACCAGCTTCTTACTTGACATACATCCTACTAATAGTGTTAGAAGAAAAGTCCCTTAATGGTAAACAGATAGATACAAAGCAGAGGAGAAAAAAAAAAATACCAGAAAGATGGGAGTAAAGGGGAAGCATTTTAGTTTTTACATAAGACTTACAGCTGTTTATATATAGCAAGCCCACTGTGTTCAGTACAGGTCTTACAGACAGCTGTTGGCCTAAAAAGCTACACTTGCCTCCCTCTTTTCCTTCTCATAGGCAGGCTTCCCACAATTCTGAGCCTCAATGACCAAAGAACATGGGACTTCTATGCAAAAGGACATCTGCTCTTTTTTAAAACACCCCTACCTTCTGCAGCCTCTGTTCGTGTTCTTACACAGATAACTTTGTGATGCAGTAACGCTTGCAGGATGAATTGTGTGATACGTTTCTGCTAAGCTTCCTTTTCACTTTGATCAAAGAGGGAGGCAAGGCGGGTCTGGGTCAGGCTGACCTGCGACCACAGCAGTTCCTGCAGAGGCAGTTACTGGAACTGCTTGGAAGTTATTTGTAAAAGAAGAGGCATCAGCTTCAGCTGTTCTCCAGGAACCAACTCACAACTTTACATGCAGAATGTTTCACCTTTTCACACGTTTGGCGAGACACATATGGATGAAAAATCTGGTATCTTCACTGCACAGCTAGTGGATCTGAAATATATACTTTTAACTCTGTGCACTGTGCTCCAAAAGGGGAAATGCAGCCAGATTGCATCTTAAAACATGTTTATGATCTAAGTACAATCAACATAAATCAGTAGGTAGACCATCTTTCTCTCACACTGCACTTATTTAGCAAATGGGAAACTTGTGAAAAAGTTTAGATAAAACATTTGTTGGATTTCACACAGCTTGCTTAAGGTTGTGTAAGGGCTTTTTAGAAACTATTGCTCTTAATCGACAAGTTTTTCTTTTTCTGCAGAGGAAAAATTAATACTTTGAGTTGTAAAAATGTGTAAAACTGATGCCTTTCTTTTCACCCTTTAAATACTTTGCTATAGCTCTACATAATGTTTAACTATAGGACCCTACTTCACTTGTAAACTTGCCTTTCACCTCCTTGGAGAAATGCTCACAGTTCACAAGAAAGTGCAATGAAGCACCTGACAACCAGACTGATTTCCTTGCTAATTAGCTTGTTATTGCCAATAAGTACTTCAGAATTCATAGCATACATTTCATTTTCACAAGTTAAGAATTCAAAAATACAATTGTATATTTTCATATCAGCTGATGGCCTTCCACATGGTTTCTCATCAGCACACACTTGGCCCATTGCAGGCAGCACAGTCAGGGAAAGCTGTTGAATTGATGTTATTTCAGCTTGATTAAGTTCTACACCTGTGATAAAATTAACTCTATCCTACCCAAAGTTCTTCTAGTAGCTAGTATGGGGCTTGGTTTTGAATTTGTGCTCTAAACAGCATTGCTAATTCAGGGATGTTTTAGCTACTGCTGATGGATGCTTACACAGCATCAAGCTTTTTCTGCTTCTCATATCACTTTGCCAGCAAGCAGGCTGGGGGTGCACAAGAAGTTGCACAGCTGGGACAGCTGAACCCAGCTGACCAAAGGGACATTCCATACCATATGGTGTCATGCTCAGCAATAAAATCTGAGAGAAGGAAGCGGGGAGGACATTCAGAGAAATGGCATTTCTCCTCCAAAGTAACTTATGTGTGATGGAGCCTTGCTCACCATGGCTGGACACCTGTCTGCTGATGGGGGGCGGCAAACGGATTCCTTGTTTTGATTTGCTTGAGTGGATGGCTTTTGCTTTGCCTATTAAACTGTCCTTATCTCAACCCATGAGTTTTCTCACTTTTACTCTTCTGATTGCCTCCCCCATCCTACTAGAAGGAGCGAATGAGCAGCTGTGTAGCGCTTAGTTGTTATTAGGGGTTAAATCACAACCTCTAACAAAACTCATAACGATGGAAAACATTTGCAGAGTAAGACAGTAAAAACCATATCCAGGAACCAAGAAAAGGAAAGTAATAAGACGGCAGAAGCAGATAGTAATGGGGAGCCAGTTTGCTAAAAGAAATGGGCACGCAGCAAATGGTATCTCCCAGCACATATAGAAGATTAACAGAGGAGAAACAGAAGTCACAAAGTGACTTTCAGCCTAACAAGAACGAGGTCCTGAGCCCATACTGTTTTATAAGAACTAGAGTAGCTCATCAATATTAATTTTGCAGTCCTAAATTTATCAGAATCTGGGAAACAATACTTCCCGTCACCTGATGCATGCTGCAAATACAAAATTGTCATCCCATGTATCCAGATTAGACATATCTTACTTTTTAAAAGTAATACAACCCCCTCTTATTTAATTTGAAATATAATTCAACTGATAAAACAATATTTTAATAAGTGTCCATGGTAAACCAAAGATTAATGAATGCATGTATCTAAAATCATTGCCAGCAATACAAAGACATCAATTTGAAATAAATTGCTTTGCCTGAAAAGCACAATATTTTTCATGAATGCTATATGAATATTGAAATTTTCTGATTGTTTAATGCTTTACATTTGTTTGTACTGTGTATTACACAAGATTAGGAGCTATAAGAGAGTTAGTGTGATAAGAGAGCATTTTGAACAGAATGGAACATCTGTGGAAGAGACCTAACATCAATATTGGTTTGGTTTTTCCTTTCTTCTTGACATCTATGTTTTCAGTATAGTCCTTCTTTCTTTTCTTTTTCTACAGTTATCTCTTTCTTCCCTCAGTCTTCTCTCATGTTTCTTGATGCCCCTATTCTTTCCAACTATTTTTAGTTACTCTGCTCCTATGCCTTTTTCAACCATCATTTGGGCTCAGCAAGACAGCAAAACCAACTGGCACAGGAAAAGAGCTGAAGGGAAAAGAACAACTATTTCCTTGTTTCCTGTCTTCCCAAATAAATCCATAGCTTTTCCAAGTGAAAATACACTTAAAAGAATGATTTTGTGAAATTCACTAGTTTAACAGGGAAAATTTGCATCTATCTTATTTAAGCAGTAATGTGCTTCAGAAACCATTCAGACAGGCAGTACAATTCTGGGGGCCACACTGGTGAAAGTGTTGTTGTAGTTGTAATTTATGGCAAACCAGTATCTCTGTTTATTTCTAACATACATAGGAAGTATCTCTGACTTGCTAAAGATAGGGCTTATTCTTCCTTGGGTGCATATTCTTACTGCTTGTTACAGATGCAAATTCAAAAGAACATACTTATGTTCTATACTCTATTTTCTATACTACTATAAGCTAGTAAATTCTTCTTGGTCCACACTTATATCTATTACATCTGTGTGTTGGATTAAACCAGTGGCAAAACAATGTTGTAGAAATATTAGCAACAGAGAACATAAGACAAAGTTTCAAGAGATACTTGATGTTATCATTAATTTACTGTATGCCCTAATTTTTATATAGTACACAGATAAAAATGCAAACATTTTCTTCTAGAAAAAGCTTTCTTAGAGTAACTTTTCCTCAAAGGGTAGGTTCAGGACACTGCAAGTGCAGAAGTGTGTCATTACAGTTTGCATAATATTAAAGAAAACAAATGAGCAGCGCCTTTATCCACTCCAAAACTGTACTTTGAAAAGAAGCTTTCAGGTTGGTAAAGACAAAGAATTCTGAGAAACCTTAGTACCAATTATTTTTTAAAATAATTATTAAAAAAATTAGTAACCCAAAATTTTGATTGTATTGTACTCAGCAGTTTTGAAAAATGTTGGAATTCCTTTTGCATATGTACTACATTATCAGACAGAAAACAGTTTCTGCCCTCTAGAGGGTAGAGCAGATAGATGCAAAAAGACACTAGACTGAAAATAAAGTCAGTACAGTAGCTTTAGCATGTCCTAATTTAACAATTTCTAACCATCTTCAAGCAACAACCACATTTCAGTTTCTAAGTCTTCAAATCACATGTAGTCTTAATTTTGATAATTATTTTCCAGTTATCCATTATATTCAGTACAAGCACATATTAGAGAACTGAAATCATGTATGATTTTACACAGGGTTATTTTTTTTGTACCCTGGAAAGAATGGAGAGAAGCATATTTACAGAAATGATATGAATATTTATGCACTTCAACATAGCAAGATAATTGTAATTTTGAAGTGTTCTTAATACTGGTATCTCGGTATTTACAAAAAGGTGTATGGGAAAGCTGTGGAATAACTATTTTAAATTCAGAGTTTCTCTGTGAAATTAAGTAGTTATGAAAAAATATTTCAAAGAAAATAAATGCAGGAAATGTTTTCTGTTCTATTCCACAGAAGAACCCATTTGAACCTTAAGATGTTCTTAAAATAATCAACTTCCATTCCTATCCATAGATATTTCCGAGCTAAGTGGTGCAGCTGACATGCCTGAGGGACAGGATGCTGTTCAAAGGGACCTGTACAAGCTTGGCAAGTGGGCCCATGAGAATGTCATGAGGTTGAACAAGACCAAGCTGCACCTGGGTCAGGGCCACCCTCAGTATCAACACAGGCTGGGGATGAAGGGACTGAAAACCGCTCTGCAGAGAAGGATTTGGGGGTACTGGTGGATGAAGAGGTGGATATGAGCCAGCAGTGTGCACTCACAACCAAGAAAGCCAACCATACCCTGGGCTGCATCACAAGAAGCGTGGCCAGCAGGTCGAGGGAAGTGATTTTGCCCCTCTACCCCACTCTGGTGGGATGCCTACTGTGTTCAGCTCTGGAGCCCCCAACACAAAAAAAAGACATGGACCTGTTGGAGCAGATCCAGAGGGCCATAAAAATGATCAGAGGGATGGAACACTCCTCCTCCTATGAGGAAAGGCTGAGAGAGTTGGGTTGTTCAGCCTGGAGAAGAAAAGGCTCTGGAGAGACGTTACTGCAGCATTGCAATACCTGAACAGGGCTTCTAAGAAAGACTGAGACAGGCTTTTTAGTAAGGCCTGTTGCAATAGGACAAGGTGTAATGGTTATAAGCTGAAAAAAGGTAGATTTAGAACAGATGAGGGAGAAATACTTTATGATGATGGTGGTGAAACACTGGAACACCTTACCCAGAGAGGTGGTAGATGCCCCACTCCTGGAAACATTCAAGGTCAGGTTGGATAGGGCTTTGAGCAACCTGATCTAGTTGAAGATGTCCCTGCCCTTTGCAGGGGAGTTGGACTAGATGACCTTTAAAGGTCCCTTCCAGCCCAAGCTATTCTATGATTTTAATAAACCAACTCCAACAGAAACCCTAGATGAAATTAAATAAGATTTTTACAACAGTATATAGTTTAAAATTAGTTGTAGAAAAGGACAAGACAACTAAATACTTAAGGTCAACCTGTTTGGAGCTTTTTTGTTATAATACCTGCCTGAAAAGTAAAATGAAATGAAATGACATAATAGAGCTCTCGCATGTAAAACGTCATTTAGAAACAGCTTACAAATTGCTAGCTATCATGTATGACAAATACATACCTTTGGTGTTACATTTCCCATGACTTGATAAAACTTCTGAGAAATACATATTACAGTAGAAGCACAAAATCCATTGTGATATTACTTTTTAGTAACAGATCAACATTACCTTTTGTGTTACTAAACCTCCTTTCCCACAAAATGATACTACCATTTCCAGATTTCTCAGAATCATAATCCAGTGTATTTCAGTAGAAAGTTAGTCAAATAATTTTTATTGTGAAGTATATGGTATATTTCTGAGTAGCAGGTAACTGAGACCAGTGTATGCAGACACACATGTTCTGCTTCTCTCAAAGTCCAAGCATCTTTCTTTTCCCTTTCTGACTTGCTTTACTTGAGGATGAAGGCGCACACACACTACCAGGTTAAGAGACCCGAATCCCAACATATTCAAGCTATTGAAAAGCAGCAGCCAAAATACTAGGAAGCTAAAGATTTCTGGGGAAAAAATCCTATCTATTTTACGATTATCTTAATATGATATAAAGCATAGGTCTGCTTAAAATCTCAACATGCAACATAGTCTCCAGGCATTTTTAGCTTTTGTGATCTGTGGCGTAGTCATTACAGTACATTATATTCTAAGCCCATGAGATCTTATTTCATAAAACAACTTGAGTCCTAAAATCAGCTCACATGAGAACATGTTCAACAAATAGTTCAGAACATTTGCTAGAGTTAAATATTTACACATAACCATAAATAATGTCCTTACTCTCAACTCTGACTACAAGAATTTGAACTTCCTATCGTACATTTTTCTCACAATCAAAACCTTTCCAGCTTTACTTCCTCCAAGTAAAGTTTAGCTAAAACCTGAGTTTATTTTTTAAGTAGCTAATTCTGGAAGTATCACATGGATTATCTTGAGTACTCTCTACTACGGAAGAGTAGCCTTTGCCATTTATGTCCACAATGGTTTCGCCATGGCTGAGATGCAGTAGCAATCAGGATAGAACAGCTGTAAGCAAGCACAACTTTTTCTCTATCACATGATCTGTGGTCATGTAAAGCCAGTCACTGGTACAGGAGGCAGTTAACACACTCTTCCACATCTTTCCTCTTTGATAATTGTATCTCTGATAAGGATACACTACCATTTCTTCACGCATGAAGGGACTATGCAGATGTGATTTGACCTGCATATTTTCACAACATGCGAGACAGATCAGCTTCAATAAAGTTATTATAGAGAATTCTCTTCTGAAATAATTCTCTATTTTGTCAACCTTTCCTTAGGCAATTACATTTTCCTTGTTTCTGCTATTTTCACATCATCTGGCTATTCCCGTGCCGCCCCTCTGCAGACCTCCATGCAGGTGGTCTGTGACCAGTAGCCATTTCATCAACAATTGCTTTGCCTCTTTGACCAGATGCCATAGCAACAGTCAGAGAGCAACAAGCAGACTGGTAAGTGATCTAACACTGTATAGGGCATTTCTTCTTAAGAAGTTAAGATTATGCTCCTAAGGATAAAAATAAAATACAAACCACGAAAGCAAATTTCAGACCTTACACTACTGGGAACTTACCTCTGACTTCAGTCACATCAGTCTTTGTCCCATAAAAACTGGTTTTTATCTTTAGCCTCCATGAAGTGTCTACTGTGCAAGTTTAACTACAGGAAAAAACCCAATGTGTTGTCGCAGCCATATAGAAATGTTAAACAGACATCGCTCTTTTGGAATATATAATGCTGTCTTCTCAAAAAAAATAATCTTTCACTCCTCCACATACACACATTGGAAAGGAGCTTTTCCAGTTTTCACAGCCTATTTATAGATGGGAATTGTGTTTTTATTTTCTGAGGCTTACAGAGAAAGGAATATTACTCCAACAAAATGCAACTTCTGTATCTGTCTTTTAGTATTAACACCAATGGAATAAGCAGAAAATTTAAGTTGCTGAAATGCTATCAGGTTGTCATTGCAAAAGCAGAGAATATGTTTATTTACTTACTGATAATTAATTATTGAATCAAATCACCACAGGACCTTCTCGCCTTCCCCCCCCCCCCCTTATTCAGATAAGAGTTGTCAGTTTTAGTGGCGTACTGCATCTTGAGTTTAAACTGCGTGCTACTTATTTGTCAAAGGCACTTACCAGTTGACAGTGCTGTGAAAAACTTAGCTATACAAAGCTGGTATATATATATATTTATTTTTTTTTAAGAAGCAGAAACTGTCACGTTTATTCACCCTGCATGTAGAAGCCTGTGACACAATTGTGTCAAAACGTTAAGACATTATGGACAGATGGTGGCAGAAATATTTTCAGGTCTTTAATGTGTCCAGATTATGCCTAGATCACCAATGTAGCTTAGAAAACATGAAAAATGAATGTATTCACGTTGACTAAATTAACACCTCTACTCAAAAAGGACTGTAATGAAGTTTCCCTCTTTACCTAAGTCATGTTACCTTGAAGTGTTACCTTTTTAGTTTCATCCCTCTCTTCCCTCAGCAAAAATAATGCTGACACGTAATATGGAGAGGACTAAAAAAAAAAAAAAAAAAAAAGGGGTGGGGGATGACAGCTCAAAGCTACTGAAGTTAATAAGAGCTCAAGTCCCTATAAAGTTTCCTTTTTTGCTTTTCCACTTCTACCAGCTGCAACACAAAGGAGAGAGCACGACCTTCACAAAACAAGTGACCTCATAAATGCTAAAGCTCTTTGAAAAGACACAACTTCTCTCTGATAATGTAAGTGCCCAGCAGAAAGATGAACCACACTTTTCTACTCATAAGCCTGAGTAGGGCTGCTTTTCCAGCCACCAGAGTAAACTGAACTTCCAGTCCCTGGAATTGAACCTGAAAATAGGAACCTACAGTCTCATGCTGTTCCAAGAGAAACCCAAGAATATAATTTCTCCTGCTACCAAGTAGATGTCTAACTGATCTCAAAACCTAACTTCTATACAATTACAAGTCAAAGAAAAATCTCTTAATACATAGAAGCTTCTGTAACGATAGATTCTTATTAATCAATCTATACATGCATATATATACAGAGATAATATATTTGAATGTAAACTGAAAAGTTGACATTTAAGATGGAAAACATAACATACAGCTACATTTTGTCTGCAATTAAAGCCATGCTAAACTGCTGAAAGAAGTTTATGCAATAATCTTTCGTCAATCTGAATTTTCTTTGACCATCCTAATTTTATGCTAGATTTGCAGCCTAGAGGGCGGGAATCAAAGTTTGCTTGTTTTGTCTCCAGAACTAAATATAGTTGGTAATTTGTGATTAAATTTGTATTTAGCTTTAATTTTCATCAAAACAAACAAAGAGTAAGACAAATTGAGTTGAAAACCAGAAACTGCAGAAAGTTTAACCTGAAAACTTGAGACGTGATACTGAAGATTTTTGCAGAGCTGTTATGTAACATGCTGGCTAATATCCATCACTAATATCAGTTTGAGAGAAAAACAGATACACTTAGCATGTGGTTAATAGAAAGTCTTTAATTACTATCATAGAGAGGTCCCTAGGGAACAGAAAATTCCACATTTTCCCCTTTTGATGGCTGAAGAGTTTCAATGGTTGCAGGATTATTGCACTGTAACAGGTGGGGATCATCTAAAACCCTATTAAGTGGCTCTGTTTCTCTCTTGAATAGTTGGAGGGTTTAACATCTAATGTGGAGACACGCTGGCAGATCCACGCACAGAAGCGTTCCTATGGTGCCAGAGGTCTCATGTGGAAGATAGTGACAAATCCCTATTGACTCCAGCAGCAAAGCCCTCTTCTCCTTAGTGTTGCAGCTTAAGTCAAACATAATTTGTGATTGCTTTCCCCACCTCCTCCTCCATCAGTACCACTCCCCAGGCACTGGCTGAAGCATGACCCTGACAGATGGCATTCAGTCTTTATCATCAATAACCAGCAGCCTTAACACTGTTACATCTCAACCACTGAGTGGCATGTTTGCAACCCTCTAATGCCATAGCAGTATTGTTTACTGAGCTACTAGATTAAAATCTTGGTATGTTTTGTCATATTGGTGAAAGCCTATGGCAATGAATGAACTGAAATGCTCCAGTAAGTTACTGGGTAGATATGAAACCTAACAAGCTTTGGAAATTATTTTTAAAAGGCTCCAAACATTTGTCATCGGAACCCAAATGAATTTCCAGCAAACTTCCATTAAGCAATGTAGTCTGGAGGTATTCAGACACCCCAAGCAAGCAAAATTGTTTCAGATGTGCATTGAATACTGACATAGGCTCACGCACAAAACCTTTGAAAGGCTGTAAAACCAGCTGCTCAATTGAAAGGTGCCATGAATCAGTGCAAATCTTGTCCTATTTGCAATTTAGAACCTAAAAATCATATTCCATCTATAGTATTTGAGATATCTGCAGAGCTTGGCACCAGAACGGAAGCATTAAAAAAAACCCAAAACACCACACACACACACATTCCAGAGCCGTTACATGAATATAGGGAGGATTCTGTAGCAATGGCAAGATATCACCACGAGTTAGCATAGGAGGTGGAACAAGCAACACTCATCCCTAGACTTCAAAGACAGCCTGCAAGCAGCAAGAAAGTATTAGCTATCACACTACATGTTGATGGTGCTCTCCAGAACAGAGTCAGTCTCCTTATTTCAATCTCATTTTCCCCAGGCTGTGCTCAAGACCTCCTCACAGCTCTCTCACTGTGCTCCAGCCCCTTTAAGCAAGGTTGCCACCGTTTCTTTAACTCACCTCCGTCTCCAGTTCGGTCAAATTCTTCCTTCTGGCCATCATCCAAATTTGTCACACAAGGCTTTTTTTGCTTGCCTGCCTCCAATCCCTGAGGCTATGTCTAACGAAGTAGTAGAATACTTGTGCGTAGTGTAAGCTTCAGGTCTGGTTCCTCCAACATTTTATGTACATGTCTCACTATTTAAACAAGGATGTGACTATTTAGAGTCATATACTTCCGGATGCGAAATCTGTAACCTTCTTTTCACTAGGATTTTCCAGAATATGAAAGTGTCATTTATCATCATGTGCTTTTGATTAGCAAGTACACCACTAGCAAGTTACACTGAAGTAAATTACATCCCAACGATTCTTTTTGAAATGCATTCTACTATTTGTCCTTCAGTTTGCTTTATTAAAAGCACAGTAAGGTATTTGCTACTCCTGAAGTTGAGAAGTGCCTGGGAAAAACACCAGCTTTAACTTTTTGTTTTTATGTAGGTAACAGGTCTAAATTGACAGATGATTTAAAAAAGTTTAAAGAAGTATCATACAAGGAAAATGCCATTTTATTTTCTTACTCAATATTTACATTCAAGAAGTAAGTCAGTAGTAGCTTATGATTCCAGCTCAATTTCATTCTTAAATATATCTATCACTGGTAACGTGCCTTCTTTTGAGTCCCTGTCACATCTTTCCTATTCCTGCCTTACGGGGCATTGGGAAACCCCCCTTTCCCCACAGTTAAACTCACTTCAGGAAGTTTTTCCTCACTGTCTACTCCTACAGTCTTGCTCACTCACTATCTGCACACCAACCCTGTCCTTTCATTTCCTACGGAAGGTCCCCAACAGGAGATTATGAAGAAAAACAGCTGCATAACAGTGGTAGCCTCCTTAATCTGTAAACTGTTACATTTAAGAAAGTTTATACTAAAGAAAGTGGAAATCTCCCCTCCCTACACCGTGAGGGAGGTTCACATGTAATGTCTGGAGAGTCTTAGACTTTTCATATATCAACCGATGCCAAAACAGCACAGAGTAACTGCTCAGAGACCAGTTTTGTCTTTAAGCAGCAAAGGTGTTTATTTTGTGCAACGTTGGGGAGCTAGCTGATTTGCACCGGACAAACTAGCTCCAAAGTTTTCAGTGAGAAGTTGGGTATTTTATACAGTTTTCGCGAGAGGTTACACAACATCTTTACATACTCATCTGATTTTGACACCCAGTCATTTCATTCATAATAACTGGCATCTAAGTGGAATAGACCTTTAAATTTTCTTTGTTCAATGATTTAATGACTTGATGGTCTCCTTCAGGTGCCCACCTCATCTTTTCTAATTATTCAGAGCATCACCCAGAGCATTGTACCAAACTCATCCCGACTAATCTTTTTGTTTTAAGACCTTGTTCTGTTTCTCAACTGTGTATAGTTTAAAGCTTGATATGCTCAAATAGCTGTAAGGCTTTACTTTTTACTTCCTAAATAGCATTATTTGTTGTTCAACAGGTTTTTAATTTTAAGCCTAGTAACAGTGAAATAAGATCGATGCTGTCTTTTGTTTACTAAATATACATTTTTCTCTTGAATATTAACACATTTGCAGAAGTACATGGATGGACATATGTATCTACATGATCTGTCCATCATACTTTAAGACATTCAGTGGTTATTACTTGTGTTACATTACTCCAAAGTCTTGTATTTTCAGTAAGAAAAACTGAAAATAATATTAATTTTATCCAATAGATGTGGCTTTCCCTACCTGTTAATGCCTGTGTAATTAAGTAAATCATGCATTACACTAATATAGATTCCCAAGAAGCTGGAACTTCGTAAAAGACATTTATGCCAACATGCAACACCTATAAGGAAGACTAGGCCCTTCCATTATGTGTTTCATAAATATGGTTTTTAGTTAATAACTGCTGATTTTCAAGGAAAATCACAATGAACATGGTTTATTTGTAAAGGCCAGCACATTTATGTATTTTCCAGGCATAAAAAAAATGATGTCCTATTTTGACATTTGGGGAACTTGTCAATATCACTCATATTTTTTGAGAAGCAAGTAAAATGAGTTCAAAATGGAAAAGAAATTTAGTTTCAGTCATCTAAGCATTGCTCACTATGAAACTGCTGAAGTGAAAAGGATGTTTGATGAGAGCTTACCAGTCTGAAACCCATACCCTTCCTTAAATTTCAGTTGTAAGAGAGTTATCACTTAGACCTCCAGAAGATTTTGGAAGAGAGTGGTTTACTGCTGCTCAGTTACTTTGTACTTATATATGCATACATACACAATCATATACATACACTCACTCCTTGATTCTCACCTTTCTCCTGTACATCTCTTAAAACAATCCCACTTCCCAAATGCACTGAAGATTACTTGAGTATAATTTAAAGGTTATGCAATTACATATTCAAGAGTCAGGAGGCACGCCAAAGTAAAGGTTGAACTTTGAGGTTTGCAATAGCATTTATCTCACCATTGCTCATGTTATCCCATGCCTTCCAGTTCACTGAAAGCATAGAAGTAATTATCCATTTCTAAATCCCTTTAGCTTTTAAACCTTTTTACATGAACATCAATACCTTAACTTTTAATTAATAGATTAAGAAAACCAAGATTATCAGTTTGCCAAGGAACTCCAGGTCATCAGTGACATCTAAGGTACCTAAGGAAACCTGGGGGGAGAAAAAAAAAAAAAAAAAAAACCAAAACAAACAACCTTGCTCTTTCAGAGATGATAATCCTAAATGAATTGCCTATCCTAGTGTTGGTTGTTAAATGAGTGAGATTTTACTGCTACTCTCAGCAATTAAACTGGAAAGAGTTAAATAGCAGTTCTGAAGTTACTGAAGCATAACTGAAGTACCCAACCACGTAAGACATAAAAAGCTACTTCAAATCTATGACGGGCACTGCTCACATCTATAGGAATATTCTTCTGGGATCTTTTCCCAGTTCTGTTTGTTGGACGTGGATGAGCACAATGTAAGAAATGGTCCAGCAATTCATGCCAATAGAGGGTTTAAAAGATAAACATTGAGGACCTGGATCTAGGGGACAGGAGAACAAAGGAGTTTCAAAATGGCTGTTAGCTATTGCACAGGATGCTACACAAGTCTCTGACATCCAGCCAAGAGATTACCAAATAAGGAAGAAAAGGAAACTGAAGGACGACTGGAGGACAAAGCCTGGGAGGAAGACTGCGAGCCCAAACGACCCCCAAGAACTGATACGCATGCGCCAGTGGAAGGGATCGAATTCCAGAAACTAATTGTAATAACCCTGTCTTAGAAAGAGTGATGAATATGTATTAGCTTAGGAACATAAAAAACCAGCCACCCGATATAGCACGTGCACGTATTATGAGCCCTGACTCCCCGCACACCCAGCGCTGTTTACTTGCCTTTCATTAACCCCATAAATAAGTCATATAAAACTAAAAATTGACTCTGCATTTATAACAATAAGAACAATTATTTTTTGCTTCTTTTTCTGCAATGATAAGACAGACTATCAACTGCTCATTTTTACCACTTGTTCAGAATGTGGGATCTGCAAGATTTTGGGGGATCCTAACCCTCCTAAAGCTGCCTTTACTTCCATCCCATCTGCCATAGAAGCACGTATAAAAAGGTTTCTGTTAATATTTTAGAAGACAGCTGTCATTTTAATGGCTTTTTTAAACGAGTTAGTTTTCTCCTGACTCATCTCGTCTTTTTGCTGTGTATATGTTGGATAAGGTTTATTTGACACAATCAGGTTAGAAATGCTGAGTATTTATGCCTATATATTATATACAGAAAAAGAGGCATCGCCTACTAAACCCAAAGTGCTTTACCCACATTCCAAGATTTTTCAGCTTTGATAGCTATTTAATCAGCAACATGATTTCCCTTGTTTTCCAAAGGAGTAAGGATACAGAAGCACACAATAAGAAATGACCAGTAAAGCTCAGGCCACAGCATAACATGCTGACATTTGTCGATATGAACATTACTGTAAACACATCAAAAGCATTTATCTACTGACAAGTTTTACCCAACTGCTGCAGTAACAGCCTGCAGCAAGGCAAACGCAGTATCTCAACAGACCTGGCACATTAAATAGGGGCAAAGTAAACTGGAAGATCTCCAAAGCCCAGGATTTGGCCTGAAAGTGATTTATTAAGCAAATGAACTGCAGATCATATATTAACATTTATTATTCCTTCTGGGGCAACACAAAGCCAAATTTAAGTACTGACTGAAGTGCTATCTTCAGACTTGCTCTTTAGGAAGAACTCAGTGGTCTTCAGTGATTCCATGACTACTTCCTAAAGTCAAAGAGGACAAGAGAAGCAATTCCAAAGAAAACTGGCAAAGAACCCCCAAGTTACCACATCAACTTTAACAAAGATACATCAATCAAGAGCATTCATAAGAAAAAGGAAATTACATTTCTTAAGCTTCAGAAGAAAACGTAAAGCAGATTTTATCTGGAGCAAAGAGGGAAAGAGACACTTAGAACAGGGAAACAGGGGTAACATGCCAAACTTTCAGGCTACTCTGTGTCAGACAGTCAAGGAATATTGGGCGTATCATTTTACTTTGCCTTCAAGGCCAAAACTTTTGAGATTCTTGGAAGAGAACCATCAAGATTAAAATAAACTATTAAATATAATTTGGAATTGTTACACTGCTTTATGATTTTTGGTGACCATATTTTCCACCTCTCAAAGACTTCCTTTATTAGAAAGGTGCTGTGACATGATCTTGTCTAGTTTTATGAGGAGACTGAGGCACGGACTCCCGGATCTGACTAGAAGACCCTTCATGAGTCCATATACGTCTCTTTCTGGGGACGAAGCCTGATTCCCCATTACGGATTTCCCACAGCTCACCTCTCAACTCCGGAGGGATTTCTGGCCGGCTCCTGCTTCCTTTCAGCAGATCATTCAAAGTTCTGTGGGATTCGCTGCATGTCGCTCAGATAGGAGATTCAAGAGCCCTTCACGTCAGATCCTTAAACGCATCATTCTTAACTGCCTACCAAACAAGGTGATTTAACTCTTTAATGCTTTCCCTGCTGTTACTCTGGGTAAGAGAAGAACTGCTGCGACACGTTCCCATCATAGCCTCCTACTACATTAGCATCTACAGAAAGACAATTATCGACATTCAAAGTGTAAACAATATCATCCTCTTTTGGATTAACATTATACATAGGTGGAAGGGCACACCAAACAAGAACTGGTTCAGTCAAAAAGTTCTAAACATAGCATGCCTTCTCTGAACATACCTCTGGGGTCATTCCCTTCATTCCCTCTCTTTTTTATGCAAAGAGAAATACTTTACCATAACAGAGAAGCCCCTATTTAACATCTCTGAGCCCGGACACAAACCGAAGCTGTATGCTCCACCAGGCTCAGGGCAGAAATCATTCATGCAGTTACATAGCTATATATCTCTACAAGCATGCAGACACCTATGAAACACTAGATAACCATGTTTATCTTTCCTATTCTCCTTCACAATACCCAGCTGTTCTCTCATCTCTTGTTAGGTCAAATATGCTCCAGTTTCCTCTCCTATCTCTCTCTTCAGACATTCTCTATCCTCTTTTTTGCTTGTTAATTGCGAGGAGGCAAAGGGGGTGTGTAGCTGGGTGACCATGACCTGCCTTATGTTACAATCAACTAAACACTGAATACAGGAAAAAAAAAAGCATGGGAGACATAAGGCAAACATCAATAAGGTGGTTAAAGATAATTATAATAAATCCTGTAATACTTTTGAGTCATGGCCCAAAGTTTCCCAGCCGTGAGAAGAGACCAAAGGCATCCCGCCCCTGGCTCTGTTGCACATCTTTGTTTTAAGGCTTTTGAGTTTTGTATACTTTTGTAAATTAATTCACAGTGGTCACTCAGATTCACGTAACACATCCTATCAAAGTTTTCACACTTGTGTCCCTGTGCTAATAATAAAAATCAGTAGCAACTTGGTTCTGTAGCAATATATGATTGACAGAATCAACATCTGTTAATAAGCCAGAAAAAAAAGAACAGTATTTGTAGTATTACTTTGTTTAGCAAGCTAGCAGCCTAATTTACTAAGCAAGTTAAGAGCGTGTACTATTCTTACAGAATAGATTAGAGAAGCAAAAATCTGTTATGCTGCATTCCAGAACTCAGCCTGAGAATTACAGTCTGCTGTGAGTTCTGCGTTACAATCATTTGACACATGTTGGGGTTGCGATTGTGAAAGTTGCCCATTTACAATTTTCATTGGCATTATCACAGCTAGTTGTTTTAAAAGCAACCCTTGAGCTTCCTGATGTTTGACTTGTTGCAAAATATTCTGAAGCCAATCAATCAAGTTAGTATTAAAGTTAGTGACTCTCTAGGACCCGGCAAGACTGTGGCAAGACTCCCGCATCCCGACTGCCTTAATAGTCATCTCATTCATTTGCAGTTGTTCCTGGGATACCTTGCCTGAGTCACAGAATCGGCACAGTTAATTGCTCCAGCTAACTGCTCATAGTTAACAGCAATTCCCCGATTAAGGTTTTCAGTCAAGGCCACTACACATAGCTCACAAAAATCAAATAACCACATCATATACTGTATCAGTTAGTACCATACAAAGCAATAACTTCCAATCATGCAGTGTGAGTGTATAAGGCTCTGCCATCACTTCAAGAAGGAACATAGCAATTGTATTATGAATCCTCCCTTCCCGCACTGCTTTGCTTAACCCTTTAGCAGCCTCGTATTGCACAGGCTGCCACTCTGCAGGTTGATTTGTCTGACAAAATACTGAACATGCCATAGCGACTCCCAAAACCCATCACTGAAGTGTTTCCCACTTGCATTCCTGTCACCAGTCCCTCAGACTCCCTTTCACCCTCCCCAGAAATACAATCAATGCATCAGGAGAGACGAGGGGGTGGGGGAAAGGTCTAGCTCCTTTTCCAGATCTATAGGACCTGGATCAAAAGGTTTATCAGTGTCAATAAAATCATTGTCCGAGTTGTCCTGTTCCCGTGCTTGGTCCTCTGTTGTGAGGGTCGCTGCAATCAGTGACAGAAGCTTTGGGGGCAGAGGAGGTGTGGACAGAATCGCCATCGCTGACAGTGTCTTGAGAAGAGTCGCACTGTCAGTGGAATTTACAGCTTCCTCTGGTTTAGCACCATTAGTAGAATTAGTCCACACTTGGCAAAGAGTAGTCAGAATTTGCCACCAAGATGCTAAATGCATTCCCGACACAGAGTTCCCCTCCGCGGCAGCATCATACAACTGGCTGCTGTATGTGCACACTGTCATTCTTTCAAAGTCTCTAAAGTTTCTTGGCTGCTCACCTATCTCGATGAATACAGGTGTTAGCCTCGGGGTTTAGGTTGTCCGCCTGGTCCAGACAGCAAGTTCAGCCAAGCCGTCTCCTCCGGAACGCAGCCCTCTTCCACGAGCTGTCTTTTTTGTCGACCAGTTCCGTCCTTATTCTTCCAAGGCTTCGGAACACCACCATAAGGGTCACCATTTGAGGAGACTGAGGCACGGACTCCCTGATCTGACTAGAAGACCCTTCATGAGTCCATAGTTTTAAAAGTGAGTTCAGACAAAACTAACAAGGTCAGAGGGGTTTGTGGTTTCTTGGGTTTTTGAAGACTGCAAATCCCATTAAACTGTGTACAGAAACCTGAGACAAATTTGAAAGACCAAGCTATTGGAGGAAGCCGCCTTTTGAACTTCAGATGTCAGCATCAAGAAACATATTTTGAGGAAAAGCTCCTCCTACCTAGCAGGCACAGACCAACAACTCTAGCAAGAGCCAGATGGCAGAAATACAGCCGAATGCTCTAAACATGCACCAAAATCATCACCTCTACCAAAAAGGAAAGTGCAGAACAGCCAAACAAAAGCACAGAAGTTACTCTATTCACCCAAATCTGCTGCAAGATATAAGTCAAGCAAAATGAAGTGGGTAGATCCACTCTTTCCATAAATTTCTTCCAAAATCATCTTGCTACTCTCACAGGTTTGCCTACTCTGTGAGTGTTTGGCAGCTATCAGAAATTAAGTCTCAGCTCCGTTCTCAGGACAGGTAGGATTAATCACTCAGTCTTTGAAAACAATCTGATCAGACAGAAAGACTAAGTAGGATTAAGAGATATCGGAAAGAAGAAAGTTAATCCAAAAATTTTTTAGCTTCCATTGTCTTCTGAGTCTAAAATTAAGTTAAACTAGTACCATTTCAGACTGAAAAAGGAGATATGGAAATAACCTGGCCCATATAATTTGCCTGTCCAAGCAGGTTACCTTTGCCCCTTTAGATTTTTAAGCTACACACATATATATGGAGATGTGCCCTGTGGAAGCCTTAGATTAGAGCTTAGTTTCAGTTCTGAAAGCTGGATTTAAACAAGCATATATAGCCTTAGTCATACAGTAATAATAATGCAAAGGCAGTACCCATCTATTCATCAGGGTTATAGAACTGAGATCTGCATAGTAGGAATTATAACAGCACTTGGAGCGAGCATATCCCACGATGAATGGTTGTAGTTGTAGATTCCATATGCTGTCCTAGTTGTGACTGGTTAATCTGCAGACAGTTTTATCAGCTATGATAAAATGCTATCATATTCAATCATACAGTAATTTCCCATATTCTTCTTGGTTCTTGATTTTTCTTTTACTCAGAGGTACTTTGGCACCTAAGTCTATATTGACTCAAGAGTTGCCTGTTAATATACCTCTACACGTCAGAGAATTTGTGCTTCAACATTTGAAAATGCAGCTGTCCTGTTCTTCACTTCAGTCTCAATGAAAACAGTTACTGAATACCCAAAATAATACCCATACAGGGAAAGATCAAAAACATTGAAATCATGGCTATTATATCACTACTGTATTTGCCAAAAGCCACATTGAATTGTTACCCATTGGACAATACAATTAGGACAGTTTTTTTGTTATTCTTCCTTTAATTTTGTAGTTATGTGCTTCGTTGAATTTTTTCATATGCAAATTTTTCTAAAATGAAGAACAATTTTTATTTAAGTTCTCTGACAAGTGAACTCTTAAAAGTTACCGTCAGAATTTTCTGGAGTGGTAAACTTACTTCTACTTCCAAGCAAAAGACTCCTGAACAACAGGATTCAGCAACAATACCAAATCCTGGGTGCAGGCAGGGGATCACAGAGAACAAATACCGAGACAGGTTGCCCAGGGACACTGCACAATTTGTGTCCTTTGATATATTCAAAACTCAGCTGAACAAACTAAGATGACTGGACCTACCTTGAGCAGGGTGTGGGAATAAGAGAACTTCAGAGGTCCCTTGCAGCCAAAAATATTTGATATTTATACAGTTCTATTTATTTACTAACTCTAATCAAGTAATTTTCTCCAAATCACTCTAACAGAGGACAAAATAATTGGAGAACTGAGTAGAGAAGCACAGGAGTGAACTTGTTGCTCAGAGGTAATTGCTTATTATCAGAACCAGAACCACCAGATAAGAAGCCTTGACAGTAAACGCAGTAAATCAGCCTGTTTATTTAGTAGTATTTCTAATGAGAATTTACTACTATGCTTCTGGTACAAATAAATCTAAAGCCAGATTGAAACGCAAAGAATGAAATTCACAGGAGCACAGCAGGAAGCACTGAAAGGGAAGAAGTACAGGAAGAGACATACAGAGCAATTAAGATTTAAACTTCTCAGATTATATGTAATCATGACATGGTTTATATTAGAGAGACAAGCAGAGGGGCAAAGCTAGTGGAGACAGGCTGAAGTCAAATTAAGACAAGAACCAGTATGGCACAAGAGTGAACTGGTAGAAGGAGGAAACACAGTCGGTGCCTGGAGTGATAGAAGAATCAGTTTATTAGAGATGGCAGCAGCTAGTGACAGACTACAAAAAGAAATTAAACCAACAAAGACTTTCTTAAGCATATCAGTTTTGCTGCTAAAGTAGATCATATTCATTGAATCAACACAAAGTGATATTAAAGAAATAAAATCCACTAGTGTCAAAAGGGTATGATATCCACCAGTTAAGAAAACATTTACGTTATACAATCAAAGAATTATTTAGGTTGGAAAATACCTTTAAGATTAGGTCCAGTGTTAACCATATTGGAACACCCTGATATTTTGTTTTGCATACAAAAGATAATGACCACACTGGCTACAAAAAGCCATCCCATACCTTCTGGTACCCTCTAACAGAATTAAATGCCTGTTAGTTGACATGAGAATTGGGAACAGTTTTAAAGAATAAGGCAGGTCATTAGACCAAAAATTGATAAGTTATCTTTTTGAATAATTGACAGTAATCTAGGCAATATATTGTATGTGCATGTTTTAGGTAACAAATCAAATGTGTGGTATCAGAGCTTATAGCAGTCTCTGCCCAGGCTCCTCATAATCACAAGATATGATTCTCTTGTCCACACCATTCCCTATTCACTCCTACCTACAGCAGGGTTAAATTATGAACTATCTGCTCTCTCAGACTTCTATAACCTGAAGTAGTTTTCCCCGAGTTCCTTACCACTACAAATGACTTTAGATGTCATGTGTTGCAGGTTAGACTTCGTGGAAAGTTTTCTGCTGTCTTATTTTAATCTTTAAAACCACTTATCCAGAGCCTCAGGAAAAAGTTTGAATACTTAACTTTTACTATGGTTAATAACAACCATGACAAATGTCTGTGCCAAAAAACACTTGGACAACTTTCCAGCAGAAAAATACTTCTAGCAAGCTGAAGAAAAGAGTGGTGGGATGTATAATTAGAGCCAACTCTGTTCATCATATACATTATATACCAAGGGCAGATTCACGCTTATTCAAGATTCAGTCATGAGTCTGCTACTAATGAATGTCTCTGAAAAGATCAAGAAATATAAGTGATGCTTTGGTTAGAATCATACTTTCTATCAGAAAGGACTGCTAGCACCTTCTCATGTTCTTCATTCTAATGACAGAAGGTATGAGAAAAATGATACTAGTTACAACAGTAGTCTATGTATCTGTCACACAGTATAACTATATAACACCTTCCCATCTACATCAGGAAAGGATGCATAATCATTATCATAAGGTGCTCCTGGTACTACAGACATGAATCATGAACAATCCTGTTAGATTTAACACAAGAACATTAAGTTTATGATAACAGACATCTGCCCAACACTTAAATGCATAGGAATTTTTTATTTATTTATTTTTCTTAAAGCAGATAGAAAGCTGGGCCTTCAAGGGTTTTCACAACTGTAATACATTACTAACATGCATGGACATCCTGCCCACCTCTTCACCCCCCCGATTCCTTACCCCATCATCTTATAGGAGGTGTACTCAAGATTTTCCATGCAGCCTTTTTTTGCAACATTGGTATGTGCTCTTCAACACAGAGTTTTCATTCAGGAAAGAATCTTCAGCTAATTTAATACAGCACAGCTCCACCCTCTTAATCAGTCAAGTATCTTCTAGGTGTCTCTTATCTCCCGTGGATGCATACAGCTATTTTCTTTTTATTACCTGTTTTTCAGTCAGTGTTAAAAATATGACAGTCTAAGTTTACGATTATCTCAGCCACAGGTACTGTACAGATATGTTAATAAAAATTGCCATTTTTCTTTTTGTCATGCCAGCTTGAAAAGATAAGCAACACAGTCTTTGGAGGAAAGAAATTAAGGGATTAGTTCTGTAATCCTTTGTAGAATATTGTTGCTCAGCAGCTTCTTTGTGAATCAGGGAAGGGGACCCTGGTATCATCATGGCTCATCAAGTTTCACTTAATGAGAACTCAAGAGGGCACTGGTGAGAAATATAGTAGAGAGGGATAACTGGAATGAATTTGAGGATACTACTTTACAAATTGTATCTGGTGTTATTCAATTAGTTTGATATGCTGAAATCTCAGAGGAAAAACTAAGCAAAGCAAGATTCATAGGGAGAAGAGACTTCTCAACCAATATCGTTCAATACATACAAGCAGACTTCCAGGTCAGGAGGACTGTATCAGATAGTTTCTCCCTTTCCTCCAAACCACACCAGCTGATCTAGTAGTCTCCTCCCAAAAGCTAATTCTTTCCTCATACATCACAATAGCCACAGCATCACTGCAGCAACTGAAAGGAGAGTTGCTAAAAGGTTATAGGATTGATTCCTTCATTCAGTAAAACTAATGCAAAAAGAGTAGTTAGTAAAAAGAAAAAACAAAGATGCCACTGTGAGACATCCCTCCACTCACCCTCATAGAAAGGGAGTGCACACACTCACCTAGCACTTCTATCATCAACAGAAAAGTTTTAACTGATGTAATCATGAAAGACATTCATGTATTTGAAACTAAATGGCATCAATAACTGTTGAAATAGTAATTTTCTACCCTACCAACATTTGTTTCCAACCTTCTGTATACAGTAGCTATAAGACATACATTTTTCAAATTTAAAAAAAATGTCTCCACTAAAATATAACAAAGTATTCTTAAAAAACAAAAAGCACATTTGGCATTGCAATTCATTAAAACAATGTTTCTGGCTGAGAAGAGCATGAAATTCTCCTCTTCAGAATGTTGTATCTGACACATGATACAAGTTCATGTTTCTCAGATGTCTGTCCTGTTAGTTCCAATTAAACACCAAAGGCAGACATGGTTAGAAAGATTCAGTGACCCCTGGAAAAGTGATTTACTAGGGGTGGGTTGATTTGGGTTTTTTTTTTTTGCACAGCAATACGTGGTCTCAGTTCAACTGTAACTTTTCATGGCCACTGTCTTTAAACAAAAAAAGATCTATTTAACTGAAAATTACTTTTAAAAGCAATTTAATTTGTCTACTGACTGTATGATGTTTTGCAACATGGGCGTTTTCAAAGTGTTTGTTCTGCTACCAAACCTAGGTATTTTAAGAAAAAGCTGAGATGAAGTTTTATTTCTCTAACCTCACACACATTAACACATCCACCCAAAAAGTTATTACATCTTATGTCTCATCTATTTGGCATAGAACTTAAAGTGTCTTAGACTAGTCCTCCTAACTTGACTACAGACTCTTCAAGAGTCAATGTGCCCGATGTGTTCATGTACTAGAACCTGGGTGCCATAGTTTTGATGCTCTGTGATCTAACAACATCATGTCTATCTATCATACTTAAATACCTACCTTGGTTTCACAGGTGCAACTAGCTGGAGGCTAAACACTTCAACAGCCAAAGTTTTTTGCATTTTTCCATATGAGACCTCAAAATACTGAATTACACCATATCAAGTACAACATCCCATGATCCTTCTGTTGTGGGTTTGTTTTTTTTTTCATCCAGCAAACATAGAAAACCCACTTTTCTTGCCCCCCAAATCCCAGCACCACTGTCTAAATATTTAACAGCCCTAACAGGCTGGACTGAATTTTGAGCCAAAAGTGCTTTGGCCCTCATGTTAGTGGTGGCTTTCTGCTGCCACCAGCAGCAGTTGTGAAAGCACTTTAAAGTCTCTTTTTGCTAACAGCTTGTGATAAGCATGCCAATTAATTGCAGAAACCTGCAACCACATCTCCAAACCGATACCATGTGTAACCCATAAGTGCTTAGGAGTACTTCGGCTCAATTCAGGTAAGATTCTCTGAAGCCTTCCCCCCGCCCCGCCCCTCCCCCCCTCCCAGTGCCAAGAACGCTGCCCTGCGGTCTGTGGGTTGCACAGGCTGACTGGAGGGCCACAGGTGCCCTCTCCTGGGTATCCGATGCTACTCCAGTTTATGCAAGGAAAAGCACAGATGACTAGACTCGTGACCAGGTGTTTAAAACACCCTGTGCTGAAGCGTTCTGCATTACATATCCTTTGTGTGAAAAAAAAGATTTATTGAATTGTAAGGTGCCTAGTGCAAGCTACGCAGCCTAGAGTGCATCAGCCAAATATTTTAATAAGAAAATACCCAACTGTAATTTAGCAGAGCTTTAGCATCATTTATAGGTAATTTCTCTGTAAATACGTTTAACAACACAGAAAATTGATCCTTAATGCTATGATTTTCAAGTAGGATTTAGATTAAGAGGACACCTCCACCTTTTTCCTCTAAGTCTGAAAAAGTTCTCCTATCGTTTGTCTTCTAATATCAGCAAAAATAACCTATACATGAAGGAAAACATTAGGATGTCAAAAACTAGCTTATACCTAACTACCAATCCACAATGAGGTAAATAAAGGTTCCTCGTTCCCAGCTGTGCTGGTAGCATTCACAGTTCTGAAATGCAAAGCAAGTCTATAAAGCAGTATATGCCTAAATATGGATTTACAATATTTACTAGATGTTTAGGTATCTGCATATATATCCACACACATTAAAGTTTTAAATGAATGCTGTGCATGACAGCACAATTTGTATGCTAGTGATTACAGAGCTATCTAAAGGAACATTGTAGACATGTTTTTATGCTATAATCATAAGCATATGGAAAGTTATACACAAAATGTAAGAAAAATTGAGATAGTTTTAACCTGAAGCATTGATCATGTTCCATTTCAACTGTCCAAGAAACATACAGCTTTCTATTTTGATACATAAGCTAAGAATAGCCAGGTTACTCATGTGAGCTCTGACCAAGATGTCTCTCACACTCCATATGGCTTTTAGCAGATGAAATAATATGGGGGAAAACAAGTTATGAGACCCAAGAATTCTGTATTTTATTTATTCAGCATAAGTACATGTTACTTAGATCCAGCACATGCAGCACAGCAACATTTGTGAGATCACTCGTGTTACAGAAACCTATCACCCGTTTCCAATTTATAGAATAAAGGTAGATTTTACCTTCCTTCTCAGTGTAAGAACACAACAACCGAAGTCAGAAAGCAAGGGGGATGAGGGAAGGAATCAGACTTTGAATTTGATGATGTCCCAGACAAATGTGATTACTCTTATTTGGTGTTTTTGCAGTTTTTCTTCTCATCTGATAACAGCATGTCTGTCTTCAAGGTGAGAGTCTGGAAATCAACACAAATAGAAAAGAAGTTCTTCCCATCTCCACTAGTAAGTGGTGTGGGGAAGCCATCCAGCTCTGCTGCGCTTTATCGCATGGTTCAGAGCCTCGAGATTTCAAGTATTGAGACTCCATTGCACAGTAGGATAAACACTTAAAGCCTTACATAAAGTATACTTAAATGTTTTTAAATACCTCTGCCTAGATTTTGTTTTCTCACTTTCTGGAAAAGAGGGCAGCTTTTGTAGCTCTCGGATCTACTGCTAATCCAGGTCATCGTGGGTTCATAGGTAGGAAACAGTCAGAGGAAGAGGAAAGATCCAGCTACCTGAAAGGTAATTTTCAGCTTGAACTATAAATTGTACTAGAAAATCCTGGCCTTCAGCACAAAACATTGCATTAAGCAGTCATGCCATGAAAAAAGTACACAGAAGTAGCAACAGAGGTAGCATGAAGGACATACTGGTAGTTTGTTGCAAGCTGGTTTTGGAACATTAACCAAAATCAGATAACCAAAGTAACCAAATGTTAGAGCAACACATTCAAAGCACCATTCAGAGTCTACACCCCAGGTAGGCATTTTGATTTTTTTCCTATGAAAATTTACTCATAGTTTTGAATTTCTATTTTACTCCTTAGAGATATAGTTCCTGTCTCAGCCTGAAACTCCATGAAAATGGACTCAGATAATAGATCATTCTTTTCTTTTCCTCTGCTCACGTTGGTTATACCAGTTCACGTTGCTGTCTGTAGGAGAGTAGAAAGTAAGAAATATAGCACATGACAGAAACAAAGAAGAACTAGCTATTGTGGACACGGCAAATGTGGAAATTCCAACCTGCATCCATGTACAAACACTAGACATGAGAACACCAAGGCACTCACCTTCTTCCTCTTGCCTGGCACACGTACCTATTTGCAGATGTATGGCACCTATTGATCAGGACTTGCACACAATTATTTTTTTGTTATCCCAACATCAGATGCACTTTTAATACAAGTCCACAATTATCTAAGCTTTAATGATTTTTTTCCCCACATATGCAAGTTTGTGTCCTCTTGGGTCAAATAGCTTGCTTATATTTTTAACCCCTCTAAATCTCTGAACTGACTTTATTGGTCTGTATAGCTCCTTTAGTACATCTTTATCTCAGGAAACTCATTAACATGCTGGTTACATCATTTGCTAATCACTAATGAAAACGTTGAATTAGATCAGAGATAAAATTGATCTTTGTGACATCTCACCACACACTTCTCACCCTTCACATCCCAGCTCAATATGCTGTTGCTTATCGTTATCTTTTGTTTACAATCTTCTGGAATGTTTTCAACCTCTGTGTTATTCAAGTCAATTTCCATTAATTTTTCAATGAGACTTTGCAAACCACTATTTCATTAATTCCCCACTATCACAAATACTTCATTAAATTCTACATACATTAAGCTTCCTGTATTCCTACATTCCCTTTGTCAGTTATCTATTATAGGATTTAAAAGCTACATGTGCCTGATCACCCTTGCTCAGTAAGCTCTGAGTGTTTGCAAATGCAATGTTTGTTTCAGTATATTACTAAGACTTGAAGTTAGAACTCTTGTACAGTGCTGCAATTTTCAGGATCATGCTTCCAATAGGCAGAACATTTATCTTATCTCAGTGACAGCTTCTCAGTTATCCATGACTTTTCATAAATCACTACAGGTGGTGTGGTCACCATCCTCAGGATCCTGGAATACACATGCTTAAAATAGCTAATCTGTACTCCTCCCCCCCTGCAATATTTTCTTACTAGTTCTGATTTGCCTCCTTTCTAGACCCCTCCTTAGACAAAATAGAGACTATTTCCAACACAAGTTTGTGGAACATGCTAAGCCCTTTCATTTCTGTTTCTTATTTTTCACTGGCTCTATGCTGTGGTAAATAGAAACAGTAATACTACATTTCCTTCCTTTCTATGGAAACAAGGAAAAATTACTGGGTTTATAAATGGCAGCTTAAACATCACTTAAACATCCACCAATACACCACACAAATCATGTGGTACAACTCGAAAGAGAAGGCTTTTGTTTAAAAAAAAAAAAAAAAAAAATAGGCCAAAGAGTAACTACAGTTTCAGAAATATTTCTGAATTACTACAGTTATTTTATAAATCCTTTAAGAAATGTTAGTCAAACAATTGAGGAAAAATACAATTCTGTAACTATATAATAATCATCAACTACATTTGAACCAGTACTTTGAACTTTGATACTAAGCTAACATTACTTGTCATTTTGGAATTGGCCAGAGTGATTAGTTTTAGTGTGGAAAAAGTAATTCTTGTATAAAGATCATATACATCCCAAATAAAAATTAATTGCAACTAAATCCCAGAGCTTTCAGGGAATAGTATTAAGTTTCTGAGACTGTAGAACTGGTTCACTAGATAATATGGAAGCAATTTTGTAGCAAATATACCACTGAAAGTAGAACTTAGGAAAGAAGTATATTTTATGTATCTAGATATCCTGCAACATGTTGTGTCAAAAAGAACTTAAGTCAGTGGATCTTTCTATGGATTACAGCTATCATTTAGTAATTCATAAAACGCTGCCAAATGTAGGATTTTAAAAAAATCTATACAAGAAAATTAACTGATGCTGTGCATTATAACTACACAAGTCAAAAAGCACAAACATTTTCTATAGGGCACAAAACCACCAAATTCAAGGAGAGGAAAAGCCTGAATCTGGAAACATTGTTTTCAAAAGAATTTCAAAAAAATATTGTTATTCACAGTGTAAGCTACCTAAAATCTAGACATTTAATCCAAGATGATCATTTGACTAACTTTATGCTTAAGAGAAACTAATTCTTAGCTGTGCAGGAGAGAACGATCTCAGGTACCCAAACGCAAGCTGCTTGTGCCATTTGAGCTCCCTGTACAGGCTGTCACATACAACAGGACCATGGGAACGTCTGCACTCTCCTGCATTAACAGATGGAGCCATACAAGACACTCCAAGACATTAAGAATAGCAATAGACCTTTACATTTCCAAAGCAGTTGCAGAGGACAAGCTCAATCTAGAGGTCTTTGTTTTACACAGGTACAAAGAAGTAAAAATAATTTTATTCCATGTATACTACTTCATATAAGCACAACAGAAGAAGAATCTAATGCAAGTTTGAACACAAATGCAGAAATAGAATGTCATTTTGAACATGAAGGCTTGTGGAAACTTGCAGAACGTGTAGGGTATTGTTGCATCAAAGTCTTATTTTAGGTAGCCTAGATGATAAAAAATGCTACTCTTTGGCAACATGCTTCAAAGTACTGAAATAATGCAAACTCCTGGCTAAGACTCTGGTCTAGTCCTGAAAGTTTTCTCCAGTCTTTTGAGCCCAGTTTGGCCTTGGATATTTAGTTTAAAATAATCATCAAATTCAAGCTATTAACAAAAAAATTATGTGTTTGTATGGGAGTTTTTAATAAAGGACATTTTCTTTTGAGGAAACCCTATACATGAGTAGAAGATACCATTTGATTAATGGAATGTAAATCTTAACTATTTACATTTCTGAATTCACTTTTCTTACATTTTAATGAAAGCAAAACATTGAGGAAAAAGAATTTAATTACGATCACAATTTGACATGCAGCTGGCAATAGCAAATGTTCATTTTAATTTGTTTGTAATCTCACCCCAACTGTCATCTGTTACTTGCACTTCTTGTGATCTCTTTGGAGCAAGGAACAAGTTTTCCTATCTTTACAGGCAGCAGCAGTACCACCTTGGGAGCTACCAAAGTACACATTAATAATGACAAGAGTAATAACTTAATCTGAGCTATTTTCTTTCATCTGCTCTTTAAAGTCAGTTCACCCATCTAACATTAGCACTTTCCTAACATCCACCAATGAGCTGCCAAAACATTTACCTTGAAAATTGACAAACATGTCTTGGCTGCATACACTCAAGTATTGAAAAAAAATCTGCAAAGCAAGCTGTATGTTGCCTATGTGCATTTTTATATATAAACACAGACATGAAACCTCATTATGTGCAATATCATCAGCCTCAAAGTATTTCTCACACTCAATAAAACTCTGGCCAGGAAAATAAGTACCACGTAAAAGCAGTCACCTGTATTCACAGATGTAAGATTTCAAATAAGACAGCATCAGAAGACCTGAAACTTTCAACATAGTCAATAACAAGCAACACTAAGACAACATAAATCTCTTGATCACCAGAAAAAGTTAGCCAAAATGATACTTTTTTTAATCATCAGCCAGAGCACAAAAGACTACTATGAAGCGATCAATTCCTTGACTGTACAGAGCCCTTCAATAGGGAAGCAAAAATGTAGACCCACAAAGGACACTGTACCCAAATAAATGTATTTTTCCTAGGAAAGTGCATTGGAAGAGCTTTTCAGGTTTTCTAATCTTACAGTTTATTACTACCAGTTGCATCTGAACACTAGATAAAGGCCCAGTATAGTGAAGAATGTTATGTAATTATGAAATTAGAAACTTACATTGCTTACAACTGGTAGCAATTGCAATGTTCTTTTTGTGTTTAACTCTAAAGCCTTAAACTCCCCCCAGCAAAAGAACATCTTTAACGTGTTTAATAGAAATATATATTCATGTAAGCATAAGAAGCCCAAGTTACTACACAGTGTAACATTTATAATTGTTCCCAAAACTAAAAAGACTGCAACAAGGTAGAAGAGAAGGCCATGGGTATGCTCACACAGAATCAGAGATCCATGTTTATTTCTACCATAGGATTTTGGTTTGGGTTTTTTTTCTTCCTTTTCTTTTTCCTTTAAGAAAAAAAGTCTTTTGTACAGAAATTCCAGTTACAAATTCAGCCTGTCCACAGAATATAGTAGGTGTCAGTAGTTAGGACCTTTGAGGGTTTGAAAACCTGAGCAACTTAGTCAGGGTAAAATTAATCCCAAAACTGGTAAAATGCCCAGGGTGAGACTGGGCCCTTTGCATCTTCTTTCACAATCATGCTATTCTGTTATGAAAATATCAACTTTTACCAAGGCCACCTTCAGGCACCAATTCTTCACAAAACAAACAAAAACTTCTGAAAACCAGACTAAAGCGTCACTCTTCAACCTTGCACATGAAAAGATTAAGTCTATTGTCACAGTCAACACAGCTATATTTTAGATATAGATATATATAGTAAAGAGAAACCCTGTTTACAAACCTCCTAGGGATCTCATCAGGTATCAGTAAGCCAGTATTTAAGGGGATCACGGCGGGGGGGCGGGGGAGTGAAATTTGGATTTTTAAGAAGCTTCTGATAAGTTTTCACATCAGAGATTAGTAGAAAAACTAAGTTATCGCTGGATCAACTAAAGAGTTGGAGATATAAAACTCATCAAAAAGCAGGAATCAAACAGCAGGACTTAATGGTCACTTTTCCGTGACCATGGAGATGAGTCAGAAGGGCAGTCCACCACGAATCACTGCTGGGACCAGTTTTATTCTACATCAGTGACTTGTAGGAAGTGATTTACAGGGTGAGCACACAGTAGGCAAACGACACTAAGCTTTCTACATAGATACTAAAGAAGCAGGGGAGGGATAAAACCAGCCTTGCTAGAGATAAGGCACAGTGTGCTAGCAAGGTTCTTTGGTCTGCCATCTCAGCGGAGGTAGGAGATGGAGATCCATACAGCAAAGACACAAGGGTTATTGATGTGTTAAAAACCACAGAGGGACCTGAGAAAGGTCACATAGGAATTGAGGCTTCACCCCCTGAAAAGGTGGCAGGATCGATAGCAGAACACTGAAGTGCATCTACATCAAGGCACACAGCACAGGCAACAAACAGGAGGGGCTGGAAGCCATCGTGCAGCAGGAAAACTACAATATAGTTGTCATCACAGAAACGCTGTGGGATGGCTCTCACAACTGGAGTGCTGCAATGGATGGCTATAAACCCTTCAGAAGGGACAGGCAAGGAACGAAAGGCGGTGGGGTACACCGACATATCAAGGAGCATTTTGTCTGCAGCTTAACAATGGTGACAATAGGGTTGAGTGTTTATGGGTAAGGAACAGGAGGAAGGCCAACAAGGCAGATGTCATGGTGGGAGTCTGCTACAGACCACCTGACCAGGATGAAGAGGTAGATGAAGTATTTATAAGCAGCAGAGAGAAATCATACAAACGTGAGCCAGCAGTGTGCCCAGGTTGCCAAGGCGGCCAATAGCATCTGGGCCTGTATCAGAAATAGCATGGCCAGTAGGACAAGGGCAGTGATCGTCCTCCTGTACTCAGCACTGGTGAAGCAGTGCCTCAAATACTGTGTGCAGTGTTGGGCTCCTCACTACAAGACAAGACAAGACACTGGGGTGCTGGAGAGTATCAAAAGGGCAACAAAGCTGGTGAAGGTTCTTGAGAACAAGTCTTATGAGAAGCAGCTGAAGAATCTGGGGTTTAGTCTGGAGAAGAGAAGGCCAAGGGGGGACCTTATCAATCTCTACAACTACCTGAAAGGAAGTTTTAGTAAGGTGGGCGTCAGTCCTCTCTCAAGTAACAAGCAACAGGACAAGAGGAAACAACCTCAAGTTATGCCAGGGGAGGTTTACATTGGATATTAGAAAAAATTTCTTCACTAAAAGGGTTGTCAAGCACTGCAACAAGCTACCCAGGGAAGCAGTTGAGCCACCACCCCTGGAGGTATAGATGTGGTGCTTAGAGACTTGGTTCAGTAGTGGACTTGATGATCTCAGAGGTTCTTTCCCTCCTAAGCAATTCTACAATTCTATGAGACTGAGCATGCAATAGACAGCATACAAGCTTCTAAGTTCATAACCACATATAAACAATAATCTAAACCATCTTCCAAAACTGAAAGAGACAACAATGGAAACAGTTCCTAGAGTCACTATTGATTTTTCTGTAATGTCATCGGCTCAATATACAGCAGGATTCAAAGTGAAAAAACTAAGCATCAGGTGTCCTCAGGAAAGGCATTAAGAATATGGCAGAAATTACGTTTATAAAAGGCCCCTCCAGAAAGCCCTAGCAAGCCCATATCCTGAGCAGCACATGCAACTCCACATCTCAAGAAGGACACAGCTGAACTAGATTCTAAAGTACAGGGGACTCCAGTGAAGTACAGACAAGAGCAACTGAAATGATGGAAGGCTTGCAGCAGCTGCCCTATAATGAAAAATTAAGGCGGCTAAGGCTCCTTAATTTGGAGACAGCAACACAGAAAGAACACAATTAAAACTTTAAAAATTTCTGAATGCAATGAATAAATAAATGCAGAACCATTACTCACTAAAACACATAATACTAGAACTAAGAACCACTTGATAAGGCTAGCAAAAGACTATCTTAAAGCAAGTAAAAGTCAAAAACTACAGAGAGACCATAGTACTCTTTAGAATTTCTTACTACATCTCAAGGTTGTGGAGACAAATGGTACCAGTAAATTAAAAATAGAATACAAAAAAACACCTCATGATCAATGAGGGCATAAAAGGAAACTAAAAAAGCAAAACCAAGATCTTACCTGCTAACACTCCTAAAACAGCAGTTCCAGAACACTAAAGAAGAGGAGGAAGAATGCCGTTCTCTAAATAGCACTTCCCACTGCCATGCTCTCAGCTGGAGAACATTGAGCTGAATGGCCCATTGCTCTGACTCAGCTGGGCCTTCTTATGCCCTAATTTGCTTTACCTTTTACCATGAGAAATCCTGTTCTTTCGTTGCAAGCATGAAAATGCAATTATTAATAAAAGCAAACACATGCTTATCAGGCAGTGTGTTAGCTAAGGTAATACACAGTGTTTCGAAACAAGATGGCAGAATTTACTTACTATAAAGAATAAAAATATTGCATTTAAATAAGGTCACATATTAGGTTTGAATATAAACCACATTTGCATTTCTTCAGAAATAGCCAATTTTCACAAAGGCACTTCTTTTTATAAACTGTTACTTAATATATACTTTAAGAACAGTATATGAAAATTCCTAATTCTGCACTTTGGAAAACATAAAATCGTTAAATTCACCTTGTGTATCTCTTTATTGGGTTTTATGCCTGTGAAAAAGAGGAAATCTAACAGAAAATACACCCTCTCACAAAGCATTGTTCACTGAATAAACTGAAAGAAATGCATGAATGAGTGCAGCACTAATGTTAATGACTTGACCATACTTTTAAAAAATCAGTCACAGATATTTATGACTTTCAGGGACATTGTATTAAGGATTATGAAGTAACTAAAGTTGGTGAAGCTCTTCTCTTAAAAGAATAAAATTAAATGTCTATATTTTTGGTATCGGACTGCGGTGCTTTCTCAGAGATAAATATTTTCAAAGGCATAACAACTGCCTGCCTAGTGAACAGCAAAATAAAAAAAAAATATTCAGATTAAAATTCTGGTCTCTTATCTGGCCTAAAACATCACAAACAATCAAATTTGGTCCAGATTAACAACAATATTTCCTAGTTTTTCAGGTCATAAATATGTCCTTTATTGTTTTTTGCACTGCATACTGCAGAAAAGTTTTTGACATGAATTAGCTCTATGCTTACAGTGATAGTATGAAAGTACCACACACAAATGATACAAGCAGAGAAGAGGGTTAGCGGTTAGCTAAAACCTGCAGTTCTAACCACAGAAAGGCAGATGTTGCTGAGGACTATGTAAATTCTCCCAACATCAGCCTCTTGCCAAGCAATATTCTTTTTTTAGTTCTTCTCTGGTTAAACAAACAAAAAAAACCCACAAAAAACCAAACAACAACAACAAAAAAAAAAAACTCCAAAAAAACCCCAACTAATAAAGAGTTATATATCTGGTAGTAAACTTTTGTTGTCTTATATGTGATGCATGATCTGTTAAAAAGTATTTCTGCCTATAGACACTAGCTTGCATCCACTTCAGCACCAGTGGCTTTTCACTGCTGGAACTGGAGCATTGGACTACTGTTCAAGCCCTTTTCTCCTGTCTGTTTGCACCTGAAATTGTTAAAAGTAGAGAACGGTCTGTGTCTGCAACCAGTCCTGCAGATTGCTAGCTGGTACAGCACACTGTTGCAAACCGATGTAGTCACTTTTGCTGGAATCTATACATACTGAAACTCATTAAACTATTTTTAGTTCTAAGTACTAAATCTGGTAGAAGTTTCAGGTCCAGGTGTCTGGTAGAATTATTCAAGTTCAAGTGCTTCTCCAGAGCTGATGAAACTAATCATCTTGCAGTCAGACCCTTGGCAAGTGAGAATACACAAAGAGGGACCTTTCAAGTGAAAAAAAACAACCGATGTTACATTTTTCAAGAAGCAGCCTAGCAAGCCTAAAAAGTCAGTCCAAACATTGTGGTTTGATATAAAATTAAAGATAAGAAAGATCCATGAAATATTCATTAATTCATAGGTGAAGGTGGGACCTTAAATTCACTAATTCTGGTTCTGTTTACACAGGAGATTTTATTTCAATCACTTGGATATCCTGACAAATTCCATAGATCATGAATTCTAACATGTAGTAGTTGCACTATGTCAGAGACTTAAAAATAGATGTTAAGTACTAATTGCAATTAGGTTGGGTCAGAATGTTTCTAGGAAAACAGGATCATCACTGAGCTGAATGCTGAAACTTGCAGTCTTTCACACAACTATACCACACTAAAGAAGAGGTTCTTTAGCATCTTCATTTTGATTTGAATAAGATCCATAAAGCATGAGATACAAAGAAAACCAAGTATTATACTATTTGATTCTGGCATTTTAATTTTTCAAATGAAAAATTAAAAAACCAGGCCATTTGAGAATACTTGCTTTAATGAACAAAGCGGTTTGTTACAGTCCTATGCTATTGGTTAGCAATTGGCAGTAAAATCATCAGAAATCATTGAGCCAGCATATAATTAGGATGAAGAACACATCTAGGCATAATGCCCACAATTAGGCCTGCGAAAGCTGAAACAGGCAAAAACATTAAATCAGCCAACGTTTAAATCAGATGGGCACTGCACCTACTCACTGCATTGTTCGCACATGATGTCAAAGTTACAGAGGCAAGCTGCAGCCCATACACACTGCGCAGGCATTTTGCAGGAAACCGTGCTTAATTAGCTACTACACCTACTAGAGAATACCACCTACTGTGTTTCAAGTACTGAAGCAACGCACTGAAAAAAGATAGCATAGCACAACGAACAGGCCAGTAGCCATTTGAATACAATAGTCCAAGTTTACAAAAACACAGCCACTTAGTGCAAATTATCCGCTGCGTATTAATGTCTTTAATATCCTGGGCTGTTTATTGTAATGAATTGTCTTTGTATATTCATAGTAATTACTAATTTTATTTCCACGTTCCAGTTCCTTCTGTGTTTTTCCCTGCTTCAGTAATAATTTGCAAGTTCAATGAGGAGCATAGTTCACCTATGGAATTGCCCTTTCAGAACAAACACACAATGCTACCTTCAACGTAACTGGAGATCAGAGATGTATTTTTTTCTCTGAAGCTTTTCTACATGCAACATACAAGAAGAAATATTTTAATGCATCAATATGTGTCAAAAAACATGAAATCCTGGCAAAGTTTAAACAAAATAAAAGTTATTTTAAACAGACTATTTACAAGGGGCTTTACTTCTGTTATTTCTGCAATGGGAAATATGGTTCTTCAGTGGCCTTGTGTCATTGAAACACACAGATTTGCAGAAAAGTGTACTACGTACTGAGGTCCCAGGACTCTGAATACCGACACTAACCTGTTTACTTTTTGTTATACTTGTTTACTTCTCCCTGGAAAGCAATACCTCAAAAAAATATGAACTATACGGACTGACACACACTGAGAGACAAAAAGCCAAATCCCAAAGCCCATCCAAGTGGATATAAAAAATTCCTTCTTCACTGTGAGGACAGTCCAGCAGTGGAGCAGGTTTCCCAGAAAGACTGTGCAAAACCCAGCTGGGTAAAGCGCTGAGCAACCTTGTCTGATCTCTCATAAATTTGGGCTGCAGACCTCCTGAGGTCCCTTTCAACCTGACTTACCTCTATGTAACAAACACAGTAACAAAAAAAGAAAAAGAAAAAGAAAAAGAAAAAGAAAAAGAAAAAGAAAAAGAAAAAGAAAAAGAAAAAGAAAAAGAAGGAAGAAAATATTGCTTTCCTTTTGGGGATCTTTTATACCTGTTCTATTTCCACCAAAATTTCACTACAAAGTTTGTACACGTATTTTTTTCAGCACACTTAAGGGTGAATGGAAACACCGCTTAAAGCTTAGCCACAGATACTAGCAGATATTAGGGTATGCAACATGTTCTATAGCTCATGGATTTTGCTGACAAAGTTAGAGCAATTTCTTAGGAGGAAATCTGTTTATCAGCTTTATGCCAAAAATCAGGAGGCAGAATGTTATACTGAAAGTAAACTAGCAGGAACACAGAGTCCTCCTGACAGTGGTGAGACCGTTAAAAAGCACAGGAATTATGCCTGCGGCTATCAATCTGGTACCGAATCCCAAGTAATCTAAGTTTCTTTAAATCTACCTCTATACTTGCCTAAACAAAAGCCTAATGCAGTACCCACCAGACACAGATAGACAGTACTTCATTAATTTCAATGTGTTTGATGCGTTTTAATATGTTAGCTCTACAGCAATGGTGTTCAGCTAGGAAAGATCCTCTCAGTAAATGCCTTACATATTTTCTTGGCTCATAAAGAGCTACACGGTACTGCAGGGAGCATACTGTACAGTTATTAAATACTATTGTGAGGTATGTCATATTTTTGCTGAAATGTACACAAAGCAAGAATGAAGAATCCTTAATACTTGAAATTTTAAATTATACAGTATTTCAGTAGCTACATTTAACTTCATAAATCCAAAAGGTCTCCATAGCTAGAACCTACATATAATCACAACTGAAGTTGAATATATTACAGTAAATGTGACAAGATAGATGATAAGTGTGGTGTTAGAGGTCAAGGATTTAGAGTCACAATATGAATACATTATGTACAGTGACCATTTTCATAATTTATTCATCATTTTAGGAATACTATGAAAACTACAGAGACACTTTAAAAATCAGATTGATGATATGTGCATCACTGAGTAGTTGAAACACATATTTACTGTAGTTTTTCATGTGCTTTCGTGTATTATTTTGCTGAGGGGCATATTCCAGGACAGTAGTAGCACTCCAATTTTCTTACTGCTGAGGTTCGTGCTGTTGTCATTATATTGAAGCACTCAAAAAAGTTTGGATTGTCTAAGATCTTTTGTGGCACCTGCCACTGGGTATCAGTGACTATCACTGACAGCCAGTAACAATCCACAAAGCGAGTTTGTTGAAATTATACATTAAGAAACGCACTGTGGAAGTATACACTGAAAATCCATAGGTTTATCTTAAGTATTGGAGAAGTCATCGATTTAATCTTTCTTGTTGTCAAGACTTGGTATCACACTAGAGAATGTCATGTCAGCCTTTTGGTCTGTACGACCAAGGAAACAAATGCTGCACAGGGAGAAATGGTGCACATTGTGCACACGGCTGTGGCGTGTCACCTCAGGGGCTGCATTTCTGGGTGCTACAGAATGTGCTGTCTCTATGGACTGTAAGAATTTAGATAATACAAAATTCACATACATAGCTAGGAACAAAGGATACAAACTAAATACAGACTAAACAGAAAAAAGAATGGATTAATGCTGTGGAAAGCATTGGCCAACAATGAAAAGGTGCACATGAACCCAAGTCATCCATGGAACGCCATCATGAAAACAACTAATATAGCCTTTGCATACACACACAAACACATGTAAATATATATATAATATATTTGCCTATTAATATATACTCTGAGGTAGACCCTGCAGCGTATCTGACTTCTGTTCATTGGAAAGATCTCAATCATTCTGGTGCTTCTTTCTCAAAACAGATGCTGAAGAATTGTGAACTATCTTGAAAGCAAGCCACAAATAAATTGAATACCTAAGAACCTGCCTAACAATTAAAGATTCAAAGAGCTCAAGCTGTTTCTTTTAACAAAAAGTGTGAGGAACAACTTGATTACTTTACGAAAGTATCTACACAGAGAGAAAAAAACTAGGTAGTAAAGAGCTCTTTAATCTAGCTGAGAAAATGAAACAAGAAATAAAGGCCATAAGCTAAAGTGACACATATTAAAATTAGAAATTAGGCACACATTTCTACCACAACCAATTAGCAAGTACATTTGTAAGTTCTCTTCCTATTGACGCCTTTTGAAGAGTTCTTTTTTCATCTGAAAAGACACAATTTTATGCAAACTTCTGATC